>NW_017307361.1:143117-175408 GCF_000935625.1 Nanorana parkeri
TGGCCACTCAGTGTATATATATATATTTTTTTTTTTTTATTGTGCCTTGACATCTACTTTACATTATTCTGGCCTTTAAAACCTGTTAGCCTTATTGTTGTGCATGACTAAAGTTTGTCAGGTTCCAGTGTGGACATAGATCCACAGACATTCCAGATGTCTATACTGTAGCATTTGCCAGACTTCCAGATGACCAACCTGAGCTCGGATGTTTCTGGCTTCCAAACACTGCTGCCGTTTTCACTGTTTTAATAAACAGCCCATAAGGGCTTTGTGTACGAAACTTGGACGAAAAGAAACAAATATGTGCGTTGTGCCAATTTATAAACCATACATTTTCCTCTCATTTTCTAACAAGAATTGGACAAAACCACGGCTTTTTTTTAGTTGCGTATTGTAATCCCTTCCAACTTTCTTTCCTCCAGCTCGCATCCCAGGACTGTAGTCCTGTTCAACTAACTGAAAGTCCAATACAGCTGAATAATCCCCGTAATGTGCAATACTCACAGGCTCTCCAGGTTCACTGTTCCAGTCAAGTTTGGGAACCAAAGGATATCAGATGCTCCTCGAATAACCCTAGTGAATGAATAGGAAAAAAAACACAAATATAATTAAATCTTAGTTTTGCATTAAGCGGTAGGTTGTAAAGTTGGTAAGACATCAAAATACTTAATTCAACCACTCTGCCGAATGTAAATATAAAGGCACTCAGATTATGAAAGGCTAGAATTATAGTCAGGGATGCCAGGTTTTTTCACAGTTGCCATTTGCTGGGTTGGCAATTTTGCTGTCAGCAATTATATTGCATAACAAGAGAGATGGGGGCAGATGCACATTTCAATTGATAGACAGAAATGGGTAATGCAGTGAGCATTTCACTTTTCCTGGAGCCTGATAGTTTGTGTTTGGTTCTGTGAGCCCGAGTACACAACTTAAAGGCATACTTTACCTTTTAAAAAAATAATAAATGCACACACAGTAATAAAAACAAACATGTGCATTTATTAAATGTTTTTACATTGCATGCAAAGCATTGCAAATCATATTAGTGGATCATGTGTGCAATGGAAAGGCTGCAGCATATTCTCCCAACCTCAGGTCTGTATGAACATACAGACCTTCAGTTATGGGACTGGAGTAGGTAATCTATGGGTAATAAGTGCGGTGACGTCCTTGAGGTCTATGAGTCCCTCTGCCACAGTGGAGTCTTTCCATTCACAGATCCTGTGTGGATTTGTAAATGAATGACCATGACAAGTTCAAATGAACACAGAATCCTGAGGGGAGAAGAACCTTGTGAGTAAGGCAAGCGTGGGGGTGGTTTGTGGATGGGTAGGTTGAGGAATGTAACCATACTTCAAGTTACACCCATTTTTAGGTTCATGGTCCAAAAAGGTGGAATATTCCTTTAAAGGCCCAGATTACATACATGTAGATCATTTTTTGTTCAGCTGGCATGTAAGACACAATGATTCGTTTTTACAGGCAGCCAGATCATTTTGTGCTGGGTTCTAGCTGGAATATAAGACTCAGTCAGATTACATGGAGCCTGATCATTATGTGTTTAGTTCTGTGAGCTGGAGTGAAAGACGGCCAGACAGCATTTCAGCTTAAGGACAGGTAATAAATGCCATACAAATTTATTTTTCTGCCAGGTCACAAAAATTAAAAATCCTTTAAGTTCCTCCAATGATGTCATCCTATCTGGTCACACTGCTTTTTGCAATGAATTAAAATTCCTTTGTCTTTATAAATCCTTTCAAGGGGTCAACAGATCAGAGTACAGTTAAAGTAGCATAATTATAGAAAGCAGACAGAGCCAATATTGCTGTGTCAAGTATCTCACTTCACACATTCTACTAAAGGCTAGACAAGTACTTACAAGAAGCGGAGGTCTGATAAGTTTTGAAAAGCTGAATTCCCGACAAAAGACAACGGATTATCATACAATTGTCTGTCAGAATTAAAGAGAAAAAAAATCGGACATACTGTTAAACTGTTTTCAATAGTTTAGGTCATAACAGAGCAAGCCTAGAGCTATTATGGCTAGGGCAAACCATTATAAATGATCTAACTGGCCACAAATGCATTGCAAAAGTCAACTTCAGGCACTAGTGAAACTCACAAATGTGAAGCCAAAACCTTATATGAACTTTCATAAGTTACTGTAGGTATGCAGAAAAGGTTATTAAAATTCTGGAAGAACTGGCTGGCATGCAGTAAATCTCTTAACAAGGTTTCAGAATTCTTGTTAAAATGAAGAAAGCCAATTGCTGGATTGTTATTACACAATGCGGTTCTACTGACAAATCAAAGTGGTATGCCATTTTAGACCATCAAGCCAAAGCAGCTTTATGGAGAAAAAAAAAGGAGTTCCCAGCAAACCAGAGACCAGAATTTGCATTTGCCAAAGCAGGTATCTCCTTCCATTCCCTCCCCACCACCAACCATTATAAGTAACAGACATAAAAATAAAATGATTCACATAACTCACATGCTTTTTAGCAATGGGTTCTTCTCAAATGCTCCATCAGGTATAGTTGTAATGGAATTGCTGTGAAAACCTCTGAAAATAGAAGAAATAAAACATTGAATGATACAAATATGAAGTTATGATCTAAACTTTCTTGCAGCCATCTTGATTACAACTATGGACATCTCAAATTTATAAATATATTAAAGTACAATTGTACAAAGAGAAATATGAAGGCTGCCATTGCTGGCATCTTGTTGAAAGTCCTATTTACCTGGTCACCTTTGCCCTCTTACTTTTAGCTACTGACCTGGATATGCATGCAGTATATAAAGCCATAACCCTTGTTTTGGATCACGTAATCAGGCTATTGCATACTTGTTTTGGGTCAAGTATTTGGGCCATTAGATTTTTAGGAGAAGAGGTTAGCAATGGCAGTCTACCTTTTCCTTTAGTAAATGATTTAATTTTAACATTTGAAATGTTAAAATACACTAAAAGTGCTATTACACACATTCAAGGCCACTTTGAGGTTGGAAATACCTGGTGCTTCCTGGTTTTGGGAAGCAGGTGACCGCCTTCAGAGTTGCAATGCTGAGGCTCTAGCAGCCAATTGCCAGGCCTGGACAGTGTCAACCCTGAAAAACCTCCATTATCTAAATTAATGCTTACAGAGGGGGTTTGACTCCAAGAGCAAAAGGGGAGCGCATGGCAGTAAGCTTAAGTGGTTTGTGGGCTGAGCCGGTAAAAGACTGTCACTTTGCACTGAATGGTTATAGAAACAGAGTGGCTCTCAAGGCAGTAATAAGATAAATAAAAAGCTGCAGCATGAAGCAAGAGAGTGAGTGGCCACAGACACAATATTTTCTAGTGTTTGGACTCAATTAATTTTAGCTTCTCTCCTGCTGCAAGGAAATGAGGGACAATTGTAAAAATCCATTTGGTTTGTCACCCAGAGTCCAATTTAATGGAAAGAAAAATGTTCCTAGCATACAGAGATAATCAGGGACAAAGTGCTTAAGTCTGGATCCATAGTCTGACTTTTACTACAGAAACAAAAGCCACATTGTACTTAAACATACTCTTACAAAACAAAGTGGAACAGTTGGCATGTAAATAAAACCAGTGGTATTTTTTTTATCCCCTGCTTACACCACAGTATTTGTCTTTCCATTTTTAATTACTTCCGTCAGTGCAGAGTTTATATCTGATACAACCAAACAATGGCCAGGGGTCAGCTCAGTTCAGACTAGCCACTTCACAGCCTGCTGTACGAGGCTTCAGCAAATGGAAAGGCGAGGAGGGCTTTCTGCGGATTACGAAAACCGCAAACAATAAAAATAAATGTCGCTGTGACAAGACAATGGCCTTCAGCTAAGCCCAGAAATGCAGAAATGGACAAATGTAAATGTCTTTGAACTGTATAGACATACAGGGGTCATTTTAAGTGCATTTGTTATTTTATCAGGATTCTGTTCTCATAAAATTGCTTAATTTACATAAATATAGCAGAATCCTTGTTTTTCTCACAAAATAGGTGTTTTAAGAGAATGTGTCTTGCCCACCCAACTAATACTTGCCTATGCTATGTTCTCCCGTCTCTTCATTAGGTTCCAAGAGTGCTGTAAAATACCTAGTATTTCTGGTTATGAGGGGAGCATGTGGCCTTTTCCCCTTCTTCCCAGTATGTAGCGTTTGGGTCTTAGCCGCCAATCGCCAGGCCCAAACATCAACTCATGAAAGAGAGATAGTGGACAAAAACCTATGAAAGGTCCAATGCAGAACTCCTCCCAAGTGCCAACCACCATCAGCCATGACCTGTCTGCAATACATAAAGCGCAGACACATAAGGGGGGGATTTACCAAAACTGGAGCAGACAAAATCTGGAGCAGGTGTGCATGGCAACCAATCAGCTTCTCTCTTCAGTTTGTTCATTCAAGGTTTGAAAATGAAAAATGCTGATTAGTTACCATACACAGCTCCTCCAGATTGTCTGCTCCAGTTTTAATTAATTCCCCTCATAGTGATTACATCACTAGGTCTAAAATTAGGTATGTAATGAAAACTAAAAAGTTTTATTTACAGATTTAATTTGCACATTTATGGGGGGGGGGGGGGGGGGGCAGGAGACCAGGGACGGCAAAATATAAGCAGATTATACTTCAGTGTCATGGTACAGATAGACCTCTGTCCACCAAAACCACATCAATGCTGGACAATGTTGGGTTAAAATCCAAGAATTATCTAGCCAAAATATGGACAGTTTAAGAATATATTCAGCAGGAGGGCAGACGGCACCATTTGCAGTTTAATCTATGATCAGAAGAAGCGACTGGCACCACAGTGAAGTGTTTACTGATACTATCGGTGGAACCTGCTTCTTTTCAGAACTGGGCACTCAATGGTTTCTTTCATACCTTTCTCCTTTGTCTGAATGCCTGCCGGTGTTGAATTAGGAGCAGAATCGCTACGCTTACATGGCTTGAAAACAAAGGCTTTTTTTGTCAAACATAAATATTCAGTATTTTTCTTTTATTTCCTTGAAAGAGTACAATAAAAGGCTACCCTTCGTGTGAACTGATAAGAGCAATAGGAACTATACAGGATACGGGGAAGGAAGTAAGGCTAGATACACTTGTGCTGAACAAGTCAAGGGAGACAAATGTGTTTAAAGCTTGACCTGAAAAATGGAGCTGTATCAGATGAACAGGTTACATGGTAGGCTCCACAAAGGGACATGTTACGGGCTCAATATGAATTAAATTCTTCTGCAATTACATCCATTAGAAAGAGGGAGCTTTTTCATGTTTATTTGTGTGATCTAATAAAAGGTACTGCAACATAGCGATTAATCTACTTACACAATACAGCTAAGGATATGTGGACACCCCTCCAAATTGAGTTCAGGTACAAAATCCATGTTCATAAAGACTTAGTTTTATTGAGTTTAGTATAAAGGAACTCAAGTGGCTTGCACTTCTAGAGCCTTAGCCTCAATCCTACTGAACACCTTTGGGATGAACCACCCTTTGCGAGCTAGGTCTTCTTGTCCAACATCCGTACCTGACCTCCTCAATGCTATTTTGGCAGAATAGGTGCAAATTTCACAGGAACACTCCATAATTGTGTTCCGTGTATGGGTAAGCAAAGAGAACAAGTGTTTAGACTCAAATTATCAGGTTTTCTGAATGAACCATTGAGAAAAAGTGTTAATTCAAGTAGGACTCTACTAGAAATCTAGCAGCCACTGCAATTGGCATGGTCTGGCAACAGAGGGTTTGTGTGTTACAAACATCCCTTAGTACATAAAATTCTCATATGAAACCTTGGTGTTATGGACATTTTCAGACAACTGTGAGGCATAAATAAGCCCATGATTACCATATACAGGTCATTTATTGATTGTTAGATACAAAAACTGCAGGTCTACAAATATCTGCTTAGCAAAACCTAAGTAAAGAGACCCTGTCACCAACCTACTAAATAGCAGGGAAAAGGAAAAACAACAAGCATTTTTAAATGCTTACATTCCACATTTTTCTTTTCTATAAACTATTTTTTTACTGACTTGTAGTGTACCTTTGAACTTGCTAGCAAATTTGACTACTTCAGAAGAATTTATTTTCAAGCAAAGTCCCTCTACCTTCTTGTATATTATAGCCCTTTTCATGCTCTGCGAGTGTCTAATTACTGTCTGTGTTCACCAAGCTCCTATGCCCCTCACCTCCCTACATAAACTTTTATGTAGCTGCTGTGGGAGGAGCAAAGGGGAATACCAAAGAGCAGACTATCTCAACTAGGGTTTCTCCTGAGGTTGCTAGGGGTTCCTTGAGCAGTCACAGATAGCAAATTGAACTCCTACCTACATTGACCACCAATGCCAGTGGGGAAAGTCTACACTCTTCAACGACCACCAGTCATACATAGCCTTATATTTAAAATGTTTTATAATTTAGTGATCATGCTACCGTGTATAGTGCACTATAGGTTACAATTATTTTTAGCAGGGGCTCCCTGAAACATGCAAAATACTTCAAAAGTTCCTGTGGGTTTAAAATGTTTTTAAAAAGTTTGCCATACATTTCGTGACAGCTCTAAGTCTGCTGGGGCTGCTGACATCACATACAAAATGGTGGCACCCATCAGCATTCATACGCCTTCTGGAAGTCTACACAAAAGGAGGCTTTTACGATAAATAAGAAGCAAAAAAACACCTTGCATGCACATATCTTATGGGAGGATTGTTGTTGAAATGAATGGTCTGGCAACAAGCTCTCTACACTTTTTATGATAGTGAAATCACTTTGTATCCACATGTAGGGTCCAATTCACCATACACTACAGTTTGCTGTAACACGTGTTCCTGTGCATTGCATTAGACAGGCCATTCATTTTGAATGGGCTGTCAAAGCATCTCAACCTCACTAAAAAACCATGCGCTTTGAAAAATACAGAACCTATTATGCAGCAAAATGCAAAGCAATTGCATTTGTGCACATTGTACATATGCACTGGGGTGTAGAGCAGCAACCAATCGATAAGAATAGTTGTCGACTATTCTTATTACCGATTAGTTGGTTGGATCCCCTAGCTTTCTCCTCCACGCTACGAGGAGGGTACAGCAAGCAGTGGGTGGGTGCAATAGCCAGCCTGCTCTTGGCTATTGCAATCTGAAATGCCCAAGAGCAGGCTGGCTATTGCTCCAGCCCATTACCTACTGTATTTACATTTAGCTGCCATCTTGGGAATCTTGTCACTGGCAGCTGTCATTTCCTGGCTGAAGGTATTTAAGCGCCATGTGCTTACAATACAAAATATATATATATATATAAATATATAAAAGGTGGGGAAAAAAAAGTAATTTTCAGTTTCAGCCTGACAAATTCTGTTGGGGGAGGTGCATTGCAATACCATTCATTTCAGTGGCACCCTAAACCCATCTCCCAACTACAGTGTGATTGCCCGCACTGGAACGCGCGGTTCCACAATGCTGTGCGTTCCAGTGCAGTACAGTTGCAAAATTTTATTCTGAAGTAAAAACTTTGTTTGTAACATTGCATTTGTGTATTTTATTCTAAATTAAGGATGGTATTTTTTTTTTTTTATCTAATGGAAAAAATAATCAGCTAACTAATCGATTTATTAAAATAATCATTACTTGCAGCCCTTCTGGGGTGTTATTAGAAATGAATGGCAACACACCAAAACACATATACAAAGTGGGTTATTGAGAGCTACCACAACACGTTATAATGCACATTGTGGTGCGAATAAATTCTGATTCCTTTAACCGAGTAAAACTGGCAAAGACTACTTTCTTTTTTATTTATTTATAGATTAGAATACAGACAAATACAATTATATTGCACAAGCATGCATGCTTATGAACACAGCACACACAGCTGGCGCCATGCTTATCTTATGAGAACAATAACTACCACACAATAGACTCTCTATACTGCACTGCCCTGCGGATACAATGTCCAGGGGTGGCTGCTCAGGTCTGAAGGTGTCGATTCCAATCTTTGCCAAAATCTGCCAAGTTTATGTTCACCTATTAATAGCTTCCTTTATTAAGTGCAAATCAGGTACTCCCATAGCCTGAAATGGCAGCTAACGTTAATCTGTCCTTATACATTACAACCAGCTTGTACAATTTACAAAGTTTGGTTCAAAAGATATAAAAAGTAAAATTATCTTACACTCAAAATGTGAAAATTACTGAATGAAAAACAATTCAAAATTCAATTTTTTTGTTGGTGGTGATTTCGTACATATATTTTGCTTTATTTTCAGCACTGTCACATTCATTGTCCCACTATCGTTTTGAAGTGAAAGTTTCTATCTGCATGGTTGCTGCGGGTCTACACAGGCAGTGCTTGTGGAAAACATGATGAGCGAGAACTGATGTGGTCAAGTCATTATATAACCTACATTGCTTACTTTTGTAGCAAAAAATCTCTAGAACTGCCTTTACATGCAGTGTGTGAACTGTGCCCACATCCTGTATCTATTTCCATTATAGCAATTAAATGCTTTGTTGATTAAGCCCATCCACGCAGTCAAAGCCCCTCCAGCAAGAGATCCATAATGAAAGGAAGTACTCGTCTTGACACAATACACAGGCACACTCGTGTCATGCCATCAGCTCTTTGATCCTTGCTGAGGAATAATCTGATGGATAAATATTGTAGAGTCACGTTATGCAACAGGCAGTACTTACAGCGCTTCAAGGCTATCCAACCCATCAAAGCAGCGCGGTCCAAGAGTTTTGATTTTATTGTTGTGGAGATGTCTAAGAGCATAAAAGGAGAAAGGGTTACTAAAAAAAAAAAAATTCAACCAGTTTGCAGATTAAACTAAGCCTGTCAGTATTCAGTTGCACTGACTTTATTTGAAGAACTCAAGAAATAGCTATTTATATTGAAACTGTCCACTTAACAAAATCCAACTGCAATTACTACACCAAAAAAGGCCCCTTTAAATGAATGGACCACCTCCTTTATTGGTGGACGTAATTTCGACCATTGGGTGCTTTGCAAAGTTGCCTTTTTTTCTAGTTTAAGTTATTTTTTAAAGTTATTATCTTGGGTAATTTTTTTTATGTAACTTTCAATTTTAAAGAAATGCTTACTCTTTCTTATTAAACAGAGAATTAGCTCCTACAGGCGGAGCAGATTGTCCACTACAACGCCTCTTGAAAGTATATGTAATCCCTAACAATGAACTACTCATATTTAATTCTGTTTGGTCTGTTAAATGTACTATTGAAAGCATTTTGTTATATCTGTTTCACAAGTGCAAAAAATATACTTGTTGATCCTGCCAGAAATCTAGTGAGACAATAACTTCCTAAACACTATCTGCAATGCTCTGTGATCAGTTAACATTCCTAGCTATCGCCAAGAAATACAGAACACCTGTACTATATGGTATGTAGAGGATAAAGGGGAAAGTGTTTGCTAGATCTAACACTATTCCTTGTCCAAGGGTGTCAATGGTGCCCATAAAAAATACAGTACAGCGAGTGAACAATGTCACCTAGGATTGAATGTGTGTTACTGGCAGGATCATCAGGTAAGAAAAAGGGGGGGGCGGGGGAAAGACAAAAAATATAATGCAGCCCCCACATCTAAGCATTGGTAAACTGCAGTATATTAAAGAGAACTATGGGGTAAGTGTTTTTCAGCTTAGTTCTCTTTAGGGTCACAGAAGGACATATACTAGCGTCCTCCCACGACCCAAAGCTCAGTATATCGCGGGCAGTATACTCAGTGCGCCGCAGCCAGGACGGATCCCGACAATACTGTCTGGATCCACCCAGCTGCGTGAGTGACAGCTGGCTCTGCCTATCTAGAAGGCAGAGCCAGCTGTGCCCACCCCCCTCCCCCGTCCGTTCCTCCACTCAGCGCTGGAGGATCGGAGAGGGAAGGGGGGACTCCCTGCGGGGAGCGGTGACTGACAGTCACCACTCACTGCAGGGAGACGATCAGAATGTGAGCAAGTGACGGTATGCGTTCGCTCACTTCCAGATCAATAGAGCCGACCTGCGACAGCTTCTTTGTCACAGGTCGGCTCTAACTATGAGGATGAGTGGAAATCACTCACCTCATAGTTCTCCTTTAAATTGGTGTTCTTTGCATGCTGTATGAATACACTTCAACTTTCGACATGCCAGGCACATTCTTTTTAATGTGTCAGCTGACTCGTTAGCCTGAATTGTGATAAGTAGTAGTAAAGTACAGCCATTGTCTAGCAGTACAGCAAAAAGAGCCATTATATGTACAGAGCATACATGGTTGCCCCATGGATATATTTCATTAAAAAACCACACATAAATTCATTTTGAATACTTTACACTGGTTAAACTGTTCAGATCAAGCTTATATTTTACTTATACATTATATGGTTAATGTTTTGTGGACCTCCAAATTATTGTGTTCAGGTGTTTTTAATGATGGGTACTGTTAATGCTACACCACACAAACGGCATATTGGACAATTGTGTGCTTTCAACCTTGTGGCAACAGGTTGGTGAAGGCCCTTTTCTACCCCAGCATGACTGTGCCCCTGTGCACAAAGCCAGCTCCATAAAGACATGGTTTGAGGAGGCTGATTTGGAGTAACTAGACTGACCTGCACAGAGCCATGATCTCAACCATATTAAACACCTTTGCGATAAATTGGAATGCAGATTGTGGGCCAGGTCTTCTCGTCTAACATCAGAGTGACCTAACAAATGCTCTTAGGGGAACTATGATATCATGTGACAGTCATTGGCTTGTAGACCCAAGCACTGTCCCATGCGCCACCACAACTGGAAGGTAAGCTTAAATTAAGGTGAGGTGGGAGGGCACCTTTACAAACATGCGGTCACTTTGCCCTGAAATGGGAAAGGTAACAATGTCTCCAATGTTCACAGCGTTGGATTGGGATGTTCAACGCGCTTATTCATGTCTGATGGCCAGGGGTCCAAATTTTAGGCTATAAAATGTATATTGAAAAAAATACAACTCTCCCACCAGGAGGAGGACATATGGGAAACCTATATTTTAACACTTCTCCAGGAAATCAAATGTTACATCAGATCATTTTCGTTCAAATCAAACATCAGATCATTTTAATGACACTATTTTTAGGAGAGCGAGCCTCCCTTTAAAAGAAAAACATCTGCTAGTTTAGATTTCATTTTTCATTTCCTTGAAATATTGACCTGGAAATACTTACAAAACAACAAGGCTTGACAGATTCGAGAAGGCATAATCCGGTATGTGAGTGATTTTGTTTAGAGCCAGCGTTAAGGCCTGAAGGGATGGAAGGTTACTGAGGGGACGAACCGGGACCTCTGTTAAACTGTTGTCATCCAGCCACAGATGTCGAAGCTGCACAAGGCCCTCAAAGCTGTCATCTGGCACGGTGACAATATGGTTAGCGTCTAGTCGCCTGGAAGAAAGACACACAATTCATCAGAAAATATTTGGTGTCATGACCAGGAGCAAGTTTACTGAAAGGGAAGAAATAAAATATTTTAAAGAACTTCGGAGTTTGACAAGGAAAAACAGCAAAAAAAAAAAATGATTTGGAAAGGCGGAAATGTGCATGATCCTTGTACTAGAGGCTTACTTGGCATACCGTTATAAGACATGGCTTTTAAGGTGTCATTTTACTTGAAGTCTAAATGACAATTTTGTTTAAAAGAGAACCTGTCATTTTTCAAATTAAGAAAAAAGGATCCTTGCTGCACTCCTTACCAGGATTCCCGTAGAGAGATACAAGCCGCTGCTCGAAATGACTGCGGATGGCGCTGCCAGATGTAGATAGTTGAAGAATGTCACCAGCAGACCAGATCGATGATTAAAGCAAATAAGTTTTCATTTATTGACAGAGGCTGTCTCGTTTGCATGCATACGTCAATAAATGAACACTTATTTGCTGTAATCATCAATCTGGTGCGCTGGTGACATTCTTCAACTTCTCCCATTAAGGACACAATGGGTCTCTAACTGGCTCCCCCACCCCACTTCGGTTCTCTCTAACAACCATCACAAATGCCTGGTACTTCCAGGACTGGGATATAATAATAATAAAAAAGGATAGCATATAATCTACTCCCAGGATGCAGTGCTCGGGGTCCAATCGCCACGCCTGAATACTCAATATAAGCTCTAACACACAGGGTTGGATCTGCAGAGCAATGGAGCTTGGGAATAGTCAGTAGAAATTGGTCAGGATCTCTTTAACAAACCATTTTGTCACATTGTTTATGCAGTTCATGAACAAAAAAGCGTCTTTTATTCACATCTCGCTATACTTCTGACTCTACCTTCCTTCTTACAATATTCCCCTCAACACCGAGTTTTCCCCCTCGGTCTGCAGCTGTAATAGTCTGTAACCATAAAAATTGGAGCAGTGGCATAAGTTTGGCAGTGACAGGTAATGGAGTTTAATTGTGGAGCACCCTATCCTGTAGCTACTAAGTAAAACGGCCTAGGTCTTATCCATGGACACTTGAATCCTTCCAAAGCGATCAGGTGACAACCTGAGAGCACATAAAGTAAAAATGGCTCCAACAGATATCTAAAAGGCTAAACTTTGACAGGTTGGAAAATATATATATATATAGTTTTGTATAAAAGCTATTTAATATGTATATATCTATATATACACTGAGTGGCCAGATTACACTGAGTGGCCAGTACTTCGTTGGGCCACCTTTTGTCTCCAATACTGCGGTGATTCTTCTTGGCATTGACTCCACAAGATGTTGAAAGGTGATGCGAGGAATCTGACACCATGCCTGATGAATAGCACTGTCCAGTTCTGTGAGATTTGATGGTTGTAGAACCAGCTGCCTGATAGCTCTTTCAACTTTGTCCCACAAATGCTCAATTGGATTGAGATCTGGCGATTGTGGGGGCCACCTAAGCAAGGTAAATTCTCCCTCATGTTCTTGAAACCACTCCTGCACAATACGAGCACGAGCACCGTGGCATGGCGCATTGTCTTGTTGGAAGAAGCCATCTCCATTGGGATATGCCATCAACATGATAGGATGAACTTGATCAGCAATGATACTTCAGTATCTTGTGCTTTTCAGACGTTGTTCCACACGAATTAAAGGACCCAAATCATGCCAGGAAAACATGCCCCGAACCATAACACTGCCCCCACCAGCTTGAAGGGTTGTACTGATGCATGTGGGGTGCTTGCTTTCATGCCGTTTCTGCCAACTGATGATGCAACTGGAAACGTGATTCATCGCACCACATGACTTTTTTCCAATGCTCAACTGTCCAATCCTTGTGTACCTGTGAGAATTGGAGACGTTTTATCTTGTTAACTGCAGACAGCAAAGGTGTTGGAACAGGCCTTCGGCTTCCAAATCCCATACGATGCAGTGTACGGCGAACAGTGCGTTCAGAGATCATTTGAGAGGATCCCTGATTAAGATCTGCAGTCATTTAATGCACTGTTGCCCTTCCGTTGTCTTGTACCAGTCTTGCCACTCTCCGTTCTGCCCTAACATTGACTAGTCGCTGACGGCCACAATTCGCATGTTCAGACCCAGATTTTCGGCTGACAGTCCAGGTTTTTAAACACTAACAGCGGCTCTTGAACATTTAACGAATTCTGCTGTTTTGCTGATACTCGCTCCATGGCTCCGAATGCCAACAATCATCCCACGTTCAAAGGCTGTTAAATCGCGTATTAGTGGTGGTCTCCTATATTACATAGAATTGGCACATTTCCCCATGGAGGGAGATCCCACCACAAATGCAATGCTGCAACTATTTAGTTATGTATAAAACATGTGTGCGCTTTATATTTGAAAGATTACGTTTTGTATGTATTCAATAAATTACATGTTTTATACATAACTAAATAGCTGCAGCATTGCATTTGTGGTGGGATCGCCCTCCCATGTGCCTATTCTTTTGTATAAAAGCATTGGATCCCTGTCGAGTTTTGGTGCCGTCTGCATCCCTGCTTAGATTTCACTTCAGTTTCCTGATGGTGACAACACTGGACCCCGTCAGTGTAATACCTATTGGAACAGTAGTACTTGTAGTCTCCATCCGTTAACAGGGTAACAATGCAAAAGCACCGTTGGGAGACAGGGTCAGTGCTGCAACCTAATAACAGGAAGTGTATGAATAAGGCAATAATCCTAGTGGGATCACTAGGTACTGTTTTGCTGAAACTTGCAGATGTAAAATTATTAATAAATCAGATCTTACATTACATTATGGTGAAAAAGCTAAACTCCGGGTAAACCGCTAAACACACAGATGAAATGCATATATGGGAGCTGTTTTACCTGCCAAAGAATTTGCATTTTTGTCTGTCCAGTCCAAAGATTGACAAAATTGTGCTAGCAAAACCCTGTCTGGCAGGACAGGGTAGGATGTGTATTTTTGTCCATCCACGCCTAAGATTTCCATAACTCTGCTAGCAAAGCCCTGTCCATCAGGGCAGGGTACCTGATGCTAAAGTTTCCATTTCACTTACAGGTCTCATACTCACTCCCATCGCCCTGTTACTGGACAGTGACAGGAGGAGCAGCACACTGATGAGTTTATCTCTGCAACTTTACCTCACCTATCAGCATTCTCTTTGCACCACCTTTTATCAGCATGCTCCATGCACGCAACGCAACTGATTTGTTTCTTGTGCTGCTTCCTGAGCTCTGCTGCACGGGGTCAATAAGAGGCTGATGCCAAGTTGAATTCTGGTACTTCCACTGCTTGCAAAATTTAAAGGATGCATTAATAATTACAAAGCTGCATTCATTTGCATCGTTCATATCGGTCTTGAGTTTATGTTTAAAGCGTATATTGTATTTTAGTGATCATGCTCAAACATAAGTGGTTATACACTTAATTGGCCAACTTAAGATTTAAAGATGAAACCTTTCAAAACTATGGGTTTCTTCTTTAAAAAGTCATAAAGAAAAAGAAAAAAAAATCCACACAATACACCAGGTACGGTGTGAATAATTATTCCTGCTGAGGTCATGGCAACGATAACAACAAAGGGAAAAGCCTTTACCAGCACCCCACCTAGACTATTGTGTTTCAGGGGATGCTTAATTAATCCTCGTTCAAAGAGTACTTTGAACTGATAAACCATGCACGCTAGCAGTTCAAATGAAGCGCAACAACAAAGTAGACTGTGGGCCTCTGCGGTATGGGAAGAGTTAACAGAAAACTTTGGACGGATGTCCCCATGGCATAATGAAGGGTAGAAGTAAATGGACAGGCTCCCTCTTTAAACAAAAAACACCTGCACTCCCTTGTCAGGTCGGTGATTAATAACCAAGCTGCCGATGCATTAGGCTTCTCAAAACAAGGGAAAAAAAGAGATCACTTACAGGTCTCCAATTTTCCCTCCTTTCAGTTGAAAAATGAAGACAAAACGAGCAACAGTTGCAACTTCTTTTCTTCCCCCCAAAGAAAAACAAAGATTTCTGTGTATCCTATTAATTTCTTCACAAGGGATAATAGGAATCTTAACAGCTGCACATACAACCTTTTTATGTACAATGGCTATAGCCATTCACAAAGCATTGTTTTATGTAGTGGCTTCCATCACATACAGCTGTTTTAGTGCAATGGTGCACTAAACAAAAGTGTACAAGAATACTTCCATGGTGTTAATATAAAGTGGATGCATGTGGTGTGCTCCAAAAACCATGCATACAAGCATTGAAATGCATAACTATGGTTCGTTGAAATGAATGACAATGCTGGTTATAAAATGCAGAGACATTAAAACACATTTACTGCAACCCGGAAGTTGACAACTTTACCCCAGTATAAAAGTAGACTATATTCCTAAATATTTGTAGACTCATGATCATCACTACTATACTATATGGCCAAAGTTCAGGTGTTTCATGTATAGGGTGCTGCTACAAATTGGAAGTGTGGAAATAAAGCACTGGTTATTCTCTTTGCATTTCTCATTCAGCTGTAGTTAAAGTGACACTAAACTAAGAAGTTAAACCTTAAAAATGCATTCAAGCAGTGGCGTCACAAGGGGGTGCGGCCCGCACCCGGGTGACACCATTGGAGGGGTGACACCAAAATGACTCAGTCATTTTGGTGTCACCCCCCTCTGAAAAGTCGGGCGCTTGGTCATGGACCGAACGCCCGACAGTATCAGGAGAGAGGAGGGGACCCAGCATTAGAATACTGCCGCGCGTGCGCACGCGTAGTGACGTCTCGGCGGGGTGACACTCGGTTACCGCTACGGGTGTCACCCGGCCTCGGGACGCCCCTGCATTCAAGTACCCCATCTATTAACAAAAACTTAACTTATTTGTGTATCACTTGGCTGTAGATCCTCCAATCATCTCTGATTTGGTGCGGACACTGTCCTTCCTTCTGGAGGCTACTTATACCTCATGGTCCCTGTGTGTTGTAAAGTAGCCACCACTCCAAACTCGCTCCTGTGATCGACTATAATTTCAAAACAAATGAGTAAATGAAACGTGAGATTGTAGTCCATCACAGGAGCGAGCTTAGAGTGGTGATTACTTTACAAGACACACAGGGACCATGGGTAACAAAAGTAGCCACCCTCCAGAAGGAAGGACAGTGTCAGCACCAATTCACAGACCATTTGAGGATCTACAGCATATATTTGTGATGCACAAATAAGCTACAATTTTGTTAATAGTTGGAGTACATGATTGCATTTTTAAGATTTATCTCCAGAGCTTAGTGTCACTTTAAGTGATGTGAATATGTGTGATCTGGAGATAGGTAGGCAGCTTTCACAAGCCAAATGATCTCCACAGTATCCTTGACTAGACAGTGAACACAGTAGATGAAGGAAATGAAGCACCACACCAATTACAATAGTCCAGATACAAATTGATTCCATTAGGCTCAGAGGACATTCAAATAGAGTAGCTAATGCGTTTTGGGGGTCCAAAACACACCCTCTTCATCAGGGCTTAGAGAGAAAAGTCATGCTGCCAAACCAGCTGCTAACATGATGACTGTACTCCCTTTACAACTCAGTACAACCTGTAGGGAGTTTAGTGTAGTGTCATCAGGACATTTTTTACTTTAATGTTCTGATGAAGGGGGTGTTTTTTTGACCCTCAAAATGCGTTGCTTACTTAAATCTGCCTTGACTCTAATGTTAATGTTACAAAGTATTTCTTCAGGCAAGAGATATTCAAGTGAAAGCAATTGATCCCTGTTGCCATGTCTAATCGGAGGCCTCCTAAATCTTCATACAAGATCATTCAAGATCATTCAATGGTCTCTTGGGATACCAAAATTTCACTAAAATAGGGAGATGTTTCCCATTTCAGTTAGCATGGTATTCAGAGCACAAATAGATAAGGAACCGGCATAAGAAGGAAAGAAGCACTGTAATAATCATTACTGTATATGTATAAACACGTCTAATAAAAGGAAACTTGCAGCCATTATTGGGCCCTCTGGCCATATGGACCTGAGGGAAGTTTCTCACCTAGCTATGCTCTTGCTGAAAGCCACTGCTATGAACTTTAGCTGACAATATTTTGAACAGCAGCTTGACTTTAAACACCAAATGTCCATAGACCATCTTATAGAAAAAAAATCATCTAAAGGTTTGAAGACTATTGAAACTGAATACTTTGCTCACAAAAAGGTGTATAGCATACAGAAATGCCAATTCCCTTCCAACATCAATCCTCTTGTCACTTTGACAAGTTGCTTAGGGGCTTATGAACATGTCAGAGTGATTTTTACAAGGTAAGAAAGAGATTCTCAGTATACAGTGTTGATGTAAAGCAGTGACCTGAGAGATGACTCTTCTCCCTTACGTAATGCCACCTGCATGCCTCTTACCTAATGCAAATAAATAATCCGCTATTGATGAATCATTTCTGCCTATTTAGAGAAAGGACTGTTTAAACAGAGGTGCATTAAAATATCTCAAGATACAAAAGCCCCGAGGCTCCATCAAAATAAGAACGAGAAAATACCTGTCCCTTTTCTATCTACTTATTCCAGATCCATAAACCTCCCCTGAAGATCAAAAAGGAAGAATTTCCACTGGGATAAACTCATCTAGCATCACGAGAGTGTCTTCATTATATCCAAACAGACAAGGTAGGAGTGCTGTATTGGCCTGACTCGGATATGCTGAGGAAGGGGCACACAAAACTCTAACCAAAAGTCCACATAAGGATAAAAAATGCATACATACTTTGCTGGTAAAGGAACTGTGAAACCACAGTGGGTTTTTCTAGTCACCATTCACTAGATTTCCATTCATTAGTTGCTGATATATTTGCAGGTTTTGGCATCTATAAGGCAATGTATTTCTGAGGCACCTTAAAGCTTTTTCCTCTTTGCAATGTGTACTATAAATTAAATTAATACATATATAGTGCTGTGTAAGTGAAGTAAATATAGCCACTGTAAATTTGCACAAGCACTGTGATATAATGAATAGAACAAGATTACCAAATTGTGGGTTGTATCTATATTGATATACGTCTCATACATTAACACTTGGATGTTACTGTTATTTTTTTGTATAGCGCTTCAATAACTCCTTATGAAGTGGATAACTTTTGAAACACGTTGGGTTTATCCCATCCGATTATCGACTCTCTTTAACCAGTTGACATCCGCGGTGTTAAACCCCCTTCCCATCCAGGCCATTTTTCAGTATTCAGCGCTGCGGTACTTTAACTGACATTTATTCCGTCATGCAGCGCTGTACTGAAATGAATTTTATACCCTTTTTTGGGGACAGATAGAGCTTTCTTTTGGTGGTATTTATTCACCACTGGGGGTTTTATTTTTTTACTATATTAAGGAAAAATTACCGAAATTTTTTTACGGGCTATGGACCCGCTGATCGCCTATATGTGAAACACCCGGTAACGTCTGTGTGCATTGATCGGGTCTTTTCTGCCCGTGCGTGCCCGCTAGGGGGCGCGCGCGAGCAGAAAAAAATTGCCCTCTGGAGACGGCAACCCGCAGATGCAGCAGTGCCGTCCGTCCGTTTTTTTACTACGGGCGGACGGCAAGAGGTTAAACAATGTACTACACACATGTAAAGAGGGTTTGATACCAATGCAAAATGAGACCAAAATATGCCTGTTGTAATATGATAACTGGATGTGGATGCCAAAAGACATGTTTCATACGTGAAAGGAGTCACTTGTTAATATTTCAGAAACTCAAATGGGGGGAATTTATCAAAACTGGAGCAGACAAAATCTGGAGCAGCTGTGCATGGCAACCAACCAATCAGCTTCTCTCTTCAGTTTGTTCAGATAAGATTCGAAAATGAAAGAGAAGCTGATTGGTTGCCATGCACAGCTGCTCCAGATTTTGTCAGCTCCACTTTTGATAAATTCCCTTCACTGTATGTGCTTTTTCCAGTTTTTCTATTGCCGTGTATATAATAATAACCTATGTATCGTTAAAAATGTACACAAGTTTCACGAGTATGTACCTAAAAAAATATTTGGTTTTAAAGTAGAAAGAAGGGTTAAACTTTAAACCAAGTTTTAAATGTTGCCTACACACTTTCCCCCAAACCTTTTCTAATTACTCTAATATAACTACCCTTTTTATTTTTGTTCTATGTGGTCACCTGACCACAAAGCTTGTACTGTATGTAATGTGGAAGGCCAACAACTGGACTAAATTACACAGAGATGCGATGTCACCCGCCAGCTTTCACTGCTCTATGCATTGTTGGTGAGGAAGAGAGTTTCCTCCCACCAGGGAAAAACGATTAAGAAAGGTATTTACATTGCAATTTATTCGGAAATGTATGTGGGGCAATGGCGAGACACCATTAAAAAAATGCATTATAGTTTAGCCTTTCCTTCTAATTTAAATTTATGGAAATGGTACATGGGCGTGTATGTATTTGATTTCCCCACTTTCATTACATTACTCACAAACAAGCACACACTATAATTTGATTTTTCCGGCATTTTGTTCTTTAACTCCAAAACACAAGCAAATGAGGTAAACATTACAATTTCAGTCATTTTCCTTGTGTATTCATCTTTTTACTTGGCGAAAAACTCAGAAGCTAAGCAAACACCGAGACCTCGAAGAGAATTTGGTTTACTTCAGACAGCCTCGTAGGTCTTGGGGAACACAACCAAATGTGCCAAACCTACCAACTTTAAACAGTTGGCTCAACATTTTCCTGTTGACATAAAAAGTTCTCTCATCCTAAACAAAAGCACCTTTCATCAAGGCAAGTCCTCATAGGATACCAGGGATGTCAAGGTGTGGATAGAGGAAAGGGAAAAGATCTGTCAGAGTATACACTGCTGTGAAATCTAGGGATATTAGAATTTACCAAGGCGTTCAAGGACCAAACACAAAAATGTACAATGCCGTAGACCTGCATTCACAAAAGGTTACTTCAAATATATAGTACAGATGTAAATATGTGCAGTGTTTTACCTAAAGTACACCTAAATTTAAAAAAAATATTTCATTTTGGATACAGTAGGGGACAATTAAAATCCCTGCAATTATTTTTGCCATTTGTGCCCCATTGGAGAGATTTCCCTTCACTTCCTGTGCTGTAGACAGAAGACATAAGATAAACTCTGTTCCTCATCTTGCAAATAATCACTCCATGTATAGGCAGTGATCATTGTTACCACCTAAGCTGGCCATACACGGTTATACTTGTGGACTAAAAAGAAATTAACAGATTCCTCTATCCATGCTCAACAGTAGCCATGTGCGATTCGTTTCGTTCCTAATCTAAATTCGGACGAATTTTTGGAAATTCGGATGTATCCGAATTCCGACTTACAGACATAACGAATGCAAACGAATCCGAATTTCCATTTCCGAAATTCGGTAGTGGTAGTTCGAACGTTCGTTTTCTGTTCTTATTCGTTTCTTATTCGTTTCGTTCGTTGGAGCAAAGTGACATTAGGGAAGGAGAAAAATATTTTTCCCCCTCAAATGTCACTTTGCTGCAAACGAACGAAACGAATAAGAACAGAAAACGAAACGAACATTCGAACTACCGCTACCAAGTTTCGTCCGAATTGACTTTCACACCCGAATCCCGAAAAACGAAATAACACAAATCCGAATTTAAAACGAAACGCATTTTTTGGCAGTGCACATGTCTACTCAACAGTGTGGATGGATAAATCCGCCACGGGACTATTGTATTTTGACGGTGGCAATTGTGCCTTTCAGGCTGCGTTTGGACAATAATTTACCATCCAGCTAGTTTTATTTTCCGATTGAAGGATGCCAGACACAAATATGACGGACAGGGCCACCCATTGTCTGAATTTTGTCCAGTTCTTGATTAACTGGCCAAAATTCACAGTGTATGGCCAGCTTTAAATTGGCAAAGAAAAAAAAGAAAGGCGGTATCTGGGTACCTTTATATTCACAAACGACCAAGGAATTTTTTTACTTTGAGGGAAGGAATAAACCTATATGTCTGCTGAAACTAGAATGGAGCAGTTCCTCTTTCTGAAAAAAAAAGTCACCAAAACACCTCTATGAGCAGCTCTGGTTTCGCTTTGGCACTACATGTTTCCACAATGCATTTCTAAAAAACAATCCAGCTGTTGTGTAACCGAGTCCTAGTGGGATTTTAAGCTGGTGAGACAAGCTGTGCTACAATTTACCAACAGCTGGAGAACCATCAGCTGCCTGCCATCTCTGTAGGACTTGGTAGAACCTATAGATCCACAGAAGACATAGTTACAATTGTTTTACCATTCATAGCTCAACTCTAAGAAGTTTAGCCAATGCAGTGATCAGGTGAGTATATTGCTGTGATAAGTTTCCACCATGAGCCAATTATAAATGCATCGAACAGTTAGATGCAAAAGTGGCAATTCATCAAAACTGCAGCAGACAGAACCTGGAGCAGTTGCTCATAGAAGCCAGTCAGTTTCTCTCCAATTTAACAAAAACAACACCGGCGCCTCCAACTGCGAAATGGCCAGCTCAAATAATAGAAACACCGAAGAGGCAGCTCCCACAGCTCAAATAGACCGCCAATCTGAGAAACAAAAAATGAAAAAGGGTGTCTCCATAGTGTGAAAACGTAATTTAATAATGAAACCCGCAGCTTTAGGCTGCACTCACAAAAAGTCGGTAGAATAAAAGCATGTAGAAATCGATGGGAACTCCAAACCTCTAGCAGAGACAATCTGGAAAGATGTATTGTACCAGCGTCCTCTGGCCCTATGTGTTCAACAGGTTTACACGTTTCTGGGGCGTGCCACATAGGGGCAGAGGACGCTGGTACAATACATCTTTCCAGATTGTCTCTGCTAGAGGTTTCGAGTTCCCATCAATTTCTACATGCTTTTATTCTACCGACTTTTTGTGAATACAGCCTGAAGCTGCGGGTTTCATTATTAAATTACGTTTTTACACTATTGAGGCGCCCTTTTTCTTTTTTTGTTTCTCTCCAATTTGTTCAGTTAAGATTTGAAAAAGAGAAAAGCTGATTGGTCACCATAGGCAACTGCTCCAGATCCTGTCTGCTCCAGTTTTCTTAAATTTCCCTCAAAGCATTTTCACCTATGGAGGTGAGCTTTCCTTTTCCTCACTGAGAAAAGAAGCGGAATTATTCAACAGTCAACTCACAAGCTATCGTGCGGCAAATTCTGTGGCTTTCAGGTAGACGACTCTTTGAATCTAAATTATACAGTAATAGAATAATAGTCAATATAATGAGGGGAATTTTTCAAAACTAGGAGCAGACAAAATCTGGAGCAGTTGCCCAAGACAACCAATCAGCTTTTCTCTTCAGTTTGTTCAGTTAAGATTAGAAAATGAAAGAGGCCGATTGGTTGCCATGCACAGCTGCTCCAGAATTTATCTGCTCCAGTTTTGATAAATCCCCCTCTATATACAGTATTTTGGATTTTTCATAGCTTTCTTTTATGTTCTATACACTCTCCAGCCCCATTAAAACCCCTGTGCACCTTCTAAATGCCACAAACAGATCTTACAAAAGTGCTGATGTTAAATGTAAGACACATACTGCAGTTATTTCAAGACTCGGTGTGGCAATAACTTTTGGGATACCAAAATAGAACATTACATAGATTAAATTATAGTGTTCAGAGACACACTAAAATGGAAATGGCAGACGGCCACTGCAGTCATAACATTTATTTATTCATAGCAGCCTAAATCAAGAACCCTGTACTGTTTGTAATAAACTATGTACTTTGGTTCCATACAATATTGAAGACTTTAATAAATAGGACAAAAACACACTATGCAAAATACAGTGAGGAAACAGAAACCATATTTAATTTGTCCGACAGTTCTATACAGATGTATTTGATAGATTGCTTTGAGTATCTTCACGTTGCTTTAAGGCTTCCTTATTTGAAAGCCCTAAATGCCTACCAAAGGTGTGTGTATATACCAGTGCCAGAACCTCCACAAGGCAACCTAAGCAGTAGACATGTAAGCTACAGAAAAATTTGATTCAGTTTTTTCGTTATTTTGGGATTCGGGTCCGAAATTCAATTCAGTTCGGGTTTCGGATTCGGCCGAAATCCAAATTTTTGTTAGTTTCAGATGAGTTTACGAATGAATATTCGTTGCAACTACCACAGAAAACGTTATACAGATATTAATACTAAAGCTGAAGCTCCTAGACCTGAATGGCATTAGGGAGTCTGAATTTCCGAATACCATTCGGGAGCTAGAGAAAGCAATATGGGTCTGGGAGCCATATACATATACTGAGGCATTCTGGAGCTCCCGAATGCTATTCAGAAATTCAGACTCCATTGGGGTCAATTTTCCTTGCACATCAGAATTCTTTGCACAGTGAATTTTCACAAAATTCACTTAGCAAAGTGCTAATTACCTTGCAAAGTGAACAGCCTATTTGTCTTTATTAACTCAACCCCATAGTTCAAGGAAACTGCAGCACTGGATATATTCAAAAACCAAATTTATAATACTAGATTATCTACATCAGAGAGAGTGTGTGTATCGGTGTTCTGCTGCTACATACATACATATACAGACACACACACAGACACACGGCTCATGTATCAAATAGGGCGAGGAACAAGAATAGTTACACTTACAAAGACTGTAAAGAACTCAGGACTTTCAAAGCTTCACTGGGGACAGTTTTCAGCTGGTTATTTTGAAGAGTCCTACATAATATAAAACACATAGTTAGAATACAGACATGTCTATATCTACCTGTATCCAGATTTCTAAACATCTAACAGATATATATAGTGTACAGTATCTAAAAAGGATTTGAAGTAATGCATAAGAGTAGCGAGGTGGGGTAACCCACATTTTTTAGTTATCTAGATATTCATTATATGTAATATTCATTAATGAGAGACATTAGGGGCAGACCCTCAATAAAGAATTTCCATAGAATACAGAACCAAATTAAAGTGACCCAGTCATGAAGTACAAAAGCTGCCATTGCAGGCCTCCTTTAAAGATGGTTGTTGCCTAGCTGTGCCTGGGAGATAGCTAATCGATAAAGAGAATCGTTGACAGATTCCGATTAGTTGAGTTCTGCCACCGCTCTGCTCCTCCGTTCTCCTGCTCACTGGGAGTCGCTGCATGCTGCTGTCTGTCGCCTTCAAAAAAGGGGACACAGGTTGCTGCAGCTGGCGCCCAGCAGGGAGTAGAGACCGCTGTGCCACCGCTACTGCCTCCATGTCCCCGCTTCTGCTGGCGGTAGAGAGACGGCGTCAAGTCTCCCATTCATTAGCTGGGAGCAATAGTCAGCCTGCTATTGGCTATTTTAAATTGCAAAGGAGGACCTGAAGGAGAACTTTCTCCTTTAGTTCCCTCCTCTGCTGATTGATGGCAGGTAGTGGACGCAATAGTGCAATTTGAACTAGCCAATAGCAGGCTCATGGTCTTCTCCCTGCAGAGAGCGGTGACGGGTGGTCACTACTTCCCGCAGGGAATCCCCCCTCCCCTATCTCTGTTCATCCAATCGTTGGAGGAATAGACAGGGGAGGTCGCAGGCACAGCAGGCTCTGGCTCTAGAGAGACAGAGACAGCTATCAGGCAGTGGAATGGATCCCGATAATATTGTTGAGATCTTTCCTGGCTGCAGCGTGGCTTTACACTGTCACCATATAGTAGGTAGTAGCACGCTATCTGCTTACTTTGGGTCACAGGAGGTCATTAGTAAATGTACTCCTATCACCCAAAAAAGGGCTAATAAAGCTTTAGTTTAAATTTGATTTTGCCCAGACATACACTTTAGAGCATTCGGAGATGGCAAAAAAAACAGACATGGGTTTTAACCCTTAACTATTCTGTCCAATGCTAAAAAAAATAAATACAAATATCATCTATATAAAACTTTTATTGTCCCTCATAAATGGACAGATGCCTCCACAAACCCAAGCCCTGTATATGGTCCACACACACTATGTGCCACGTCTAACTGGGCACCAGAACGCACTCCATAAAGTTATAAGAGGGCAACATACAGCATAAACTAAATCACAGAACAAGCTGAAGATTGAACCGTACTGAATTATTGATACCCCAGATAACACTTGCCTAACCCCCTCATTGCTCAATTCAGTGACCTTACTTTGCTCAATAAATGGTCTTTAAATTAATAACATAAGAAAATGGCAAAATAATGTGAAGTTGTTAAACTGAGATGTATACGACCATAAGAACGGATAGTCACTATTGATGCCCAAAACACTAATCTGAAACACTGCAAAAGCAATTGCATTTTAGCGTTATCCATAGCAACCAATTATTAATCTCCCGAGCGATCTGACAGCGGTATACTAAAATCTGGTTGCTATGGATTACTACACATTGCACATCCTGATTGCTCTTAATGAATACATGTAACGTCTTATTCAATAAGGCAAAAGGCAATTAACACTTATCCATGCTTTAGAAATCATGTACAAGAGCTGTGGTTTCTGTACACAGAAGTGTGATCAGTTGACGAGTGGTACTGTTTAGGGTTACAAGTACAGTACTCGGTACAAGTACCGATACTTTTGAGCTCCAAGACTACACTAGAGAAAAATTCAAAAATTAGGAGGCAGCTGTCATTTGTAAAGAGCACACGAAGCTCCTGGGATTTGTACATCTTTTTTTATATACGGTTTTGTTTTTATAAATAAAGGGATGCACAGATACCAGTTTTGCGAGTACGAGTACTGGTACTTGCCGAGTTCTTACAAGTACGAGTACTGATACATTTTTGTTTATTGTCATGTGACAGTTTTTCTAAAACAATACAGTCTAATGATTTCAGGACAGTGGTGGAGCACTAGAGCCAGGTCCCAGCTGCAACCTCTGAAACCCTGGTAGTTCGTGAAAATGCCAAGTATCTGCACTGGTACTAGAAAAGTATCTGTGCATCCCTAGTACTGTTCATTGCACAGCTCTATTGGCGAAGCCTGTATACCAGGATGGCTGGCCATACCACACAATGACATCGGCCTCCCCCGCAGGTCCAGAAGGGTTAAAGGGAAAGATTTGCTGTGCTGACAGAGCAGGGCAAGCATGTAATTACTAACAAAACTGAACAATTACTTACAGAACTTTGAGTTCTCTCAGGCCAGACAAGGCCATGGGATGGATGAAAGAGAGGTCATTACCAGCCAGTCGCCTGGAAGAAAAATTGTAATAATAATTGAGACTCCGGGGGTAAAAAAATAAAAAAGGGAGATAAAGTGAGAAATGTATTAAAAATATTCTAATAATGAGCCCAACATCACGGAGAATAAGAATGCCACACAAAAAATATCTTTGGTCACAACGCTAATTGAATGTGAATAAATACGCAACTTGTTAGGCCACAACAGTAAAAAACATTTTGCTGTAAATTAGTCTTGGAAAAGGCACAATAAGGACAATTTGGGAATCAGACAATGACTCAGACTAGACTTTTTCTTTTTATCTTGCAATCCTGCCAAAGCCGATTCTTTATAAAACACGGTGACCCAGTTTAATCAATGCACTGAGCACATCTCATTATTATAAATATGCCGTGAAAGCTACTGACTTTATTGCGCCAGCAAACAGGCCGTTTTTTCAAAACCTGACATTGAAGGATGCCATGAAATATAATTGTGATCATTCTGACCTATTTTAGTGTATGTTTTATGAGCCGGTTTCCTGCTTATTAAAACAAAATCACTGGGGTAGGGAACCTTAGCACACTAGCTGTAAAACTACAAATCCCATATCATGCCTCTGCCTGTTACAGTCTTGCAACACCTTAAGAGACTTGTAGTTTAACCACAGTCGGGAGTGCCTAAGTTGCCTACCCCTGCAATAGAGAATCAAGTCTAAGGGCACCCATGCACAGCCTAAAAGAAATAAGCTATAGCACGTTACAAGTGTGGCTTGGAACTAGGAGTAAACCACTGAGCCATAACAAGTGGTTTCAGAGTGACCAATCTGCAAGTGGCTAAGTCGGTGAAAGGACTGCAGTGGGTACTGGAGGTTTGACTGAAGATGGGCACAGTAGCCATCAGCTGGAACTCAATAGACGAGAATGTCCCTCTTTTGGAACCAAATCCCACTGTCTCCATGGTCAGCCCCTTTTCTGGTCTTGTGTCTAGCTAGAACTCTATAAAAAAATGCACAATTTATAGCAAAATTGGTATAATACACTAAATCTTTCCTTTAACCCCAAAATCATTGCATTTGTTATTTTGAAAAGCAAATATTAAAGAAATGCAATGGGGAAAAAAAACACGTTGGCTTAACCAATATTTGTTTTTGCATTCATTTTTCATGGTTGGCCCATGTAGCTTGACACAGCCTCTGCCTATCTGTGGTCATGTTTAGGTGATAGTTGATGTGATTTAAAATGGTAGGGTTCCTAAAGAGCTCTTAAGCTGGTGATACAGTGCTCAAAAATTCGAGCTGTCTGGTCCTGCCAGCACCACACGGTTTAAGAGAAGTTGATTGGCTTATTTCGAAGTAGCCAGGTGTAATATTGCTGACCGAACACTAACTGCAGCCACTGTTTGGTATTCTGACAGTGGAGAGTTCTGGATTTCCGAATACAATAGCCCAGCAGGGGGGATACGTCCATGCACGCTGTTTAGTGAAGATTCCTCCATCCACACTGTTTAGCTATTCCTCCACCCACGTTGTTTAGCTGAGATTCCTCCAGCCATGATGTTTAGTGCCGACTCCTCCAGCCATGCAGTTCAGTGTGTTATGGAGACCGAACAACAGCAACACAAAATAATTGGGTATATGGCCACCTTTAATCTATCTTGAACTGACTATACTCACCTTTCCCATAAAACCAACTAAAAATAAAAAAATTGCATTGCCTATTTCCAAACAATGGTATAAATGAAAATCAATTATGATGCTTGTAACTTGTGGTAAAACCAACATTCTAGCTATGCTGTAGACAGCTGCATTTTCTATGATGGGACTCATTGACCAGTGCGTCTAAGGCAACAGGTTAAGGGGAAGAACCAAACCTCAAAATGTACAAATTGTGGTAACGTTCTCCTATTTATGTTTGTCATCTAGCCAACTCTGGCAATCTGTGGATAAATTCAGCAAGAGGACTGTAGAGGGAATACGGTGAAGGGGAGGTTGAGACTAGTCAAAAGGCTCCTTTGAGCCTTCCACTGTCCCTGTAGGAGGTAAGAGACTGTGGGGGCAACCACACTGCATAGCAGGGAAACAGATATTTTACACTCCTGGAAGTGTTAGATACCCACAGCAGCTAGAGAGCTGTAATATGGGGGAGTTTAAAGTTCGGGCCACCAGAAAGGCAAGTATAAATTGCCTTCTTTTACAGGCCAGCTTTACTTCTCTTTGGGTCACTTTAAATAATGATTGCAGTTACACTAATTCTCACACCTCAGTGAATTGACCTCCCGCTTTTTCCAGCATTACAAGGAAATAAGCAGCAAACCATAGAAGGAGGTGCTTCAGTAGCTCAAGGCAAGCACGTAGCAGTGAAAAATCAACACTTAAAAAAACTGATCCTTACAGACGTGCATTTGCAGTCAAAGTTTTCCTCTATGCTTGTTTTCGTCTGCACGTCCTACTTCCTGATAAACATTTTCTGTGTGGTCCAACCTTTGCTGCACAGAGGCTTAAATATCGCAAGCCCTTTCCTGAATGCAGAATTAGACAAGTGTTAAAATGTGGCACACCTAGTAATCCCAGCCACCAGGCTGCCAACACGGAATCAGTTTACACAGTAAGCTGAGCACAAGCTGAAAGGCTCCTTCCCTACGGATGGAGTCGGTGGGGGCTGCATGGAAGTCTCCCAGGGGTTTGTCTCAGAGAACCCTTCAGACTAGCTCTTCACATTTTACATGGCGATTAGTAAGGGGATGTGCTGATAATTGTTAGCTAATTGGTTTTACATCTGGTGTGCAACATGTTTTTTATTAGTCAAATGAAAATGAATAAAAAAACGACAAAAAACAAACAAACAGTGGAAGCCATAAAGGCACTACTTTACTGAAAGAAGCAAGTCTGTAACAAATGTACATTTTGAATAAAGATCTGGACATAGGCAACATAGTAAACTGGTCTCTATAATACACTGAACAGGTTTTGAGACTGAAGAGCTGCAAAAATCAATCAAATTACAGTGAATACACTGAAGTGTTCACTACAAAGTGGGTGATTTCAGCCAAATCTTCTGGATAATATTAAAGCCAAATTAAACATTTAGCTTAAATCAGCTAAATCCTAAGAGCATTAAAAAAACAAATGTTGTGCAAAGTCAAATTTTTATTTTTTCATACAAGCAGCCAGAACCTGAGAAGAAAAAGCTGCTCCCTGCCAGCAGAACAGTGAGGACCTTTGCTCGTATGTGGAATTAGTGGTCTCTCTAACTCCGACTCAGCAAGGGATGTGCCAGACCTCTGCAGAGAGACCACTGCTACTACACAGAGAGAACTGGTCCTTCTCTACAACATGCAGGCAGGGGACAGGCTTTGTTACTCAGGATGTTGCTTTCTAAAGAAAACTGAAATTTAAGTTCAGACTTAATTCTATAAATAGACCCGACACAATCATTGACTGATTTTAAAAAGCGGTTTCAGTTTTTGATAGATGCTAAAGACTTAAACTGCTTGATAGTTTCCTATTGGCAAGATCTTTGCACTTATGTTCTCAGGTCTCACATATTTTAAAACAATTTTGGGCAATTTTTTTATAATGGAGGTCCTGAAATAAATAAAGCGGAGAAGGAACACTCTCCTAAGTGGACAGGATCAGAGGCAATTATGAAAGGATGATGTTGCTGTTGGAGACCCAAGATGTATACCTATACCTTAGACAACTCAGTCTCTGGATAATGTTTTCCAGTTTATTACTGGACATGGCCATACACATATTAAATTCTTAAAGATCTAAATGTTCGATGCCGATTTATTCACAATTTTTGCATTGTGGTTGAAAAGTATACTGGTCATAGAAATGGTTCTATATGGCCTTTGCTTTTGCCATTCTGCTCACTCAATGTCTATGCACATAATGAAGGGCAGAGGAGTCATTTTCCAATCGGTTTGTGTGATCTTACTTTACTCAGCTTTGTTTATTGTTAAATACTTGGGAATGTGTTGGGTGTGATCCTTGGCAAGTGGTCCATAATGTTTGCCTTTTTGCTAATTAAACAACTGATAACCCTAAAAAGCACATAACTGGACTGAGATAAGGACACTCATTTCAGAAGTCTTATCTCTTATTTATCAGCTTCCTTCATTACTTGTATTACTCATTTTAAAAGTACAATAACATGATGTTAATATTTTATTATATATTAAAGAATGCACAAAGATGTCACTTTAAGCAAACCTGAAATAGTAAAAAGAAAAAAACAACAACTTAATCTACCACTTGCATGCAACAGTAGGCACCCTACAGGTTCCTAAATAAAGTGGCAATCCTCAAAAGCACCCTGGGAGCCTCCAAAGTTGTGACCCGCTAATGCAGTATGCAAATGTGTTCTTCCACTAGTAAGTTAATGTTTGGTCCAATGTTTTGCCTTCTCTGCACCTGGTCAGTGAGGCCACCCAGAACATTACGAGGTTAATCAGGAGGTAGGGTTCCAGTGTCAGAGTCTCAGTTAAGGAAGTAGTGATTTGCACACTAGAGCACTCTGGATTGTCGTGCTCTTGGTCAGTGATGCTAAACAATAGGACCAACCAGAAGGCAAGAGGGCGCAGGTCAAGCTCAAACATTTTAATCAATATTTGCCTATCAAACAAAATAAAGGAATGCCTACACTACGTGGAAGCATCTAGGGGTGCCTGCTATCACTTGCAGAGTTTTCTGCCACCACATGAATTGACCATCCTAACCAGCCAATTATGATTGGATTTAAACTAGGGATGCACCGATACTAGTATCGGTATCAATGCCGATACCGAGTATTTGGGTGAGTACTCGTACTCGCCCAAATGCTCCAATGCCTAGCCTGATACTTCCAGTATCAGGAAGCCAGGCAGCGACTCATTACACGCTGCCGGGTTCCTGATTAGCCGGCTCCATGCTGACAAGGGAGCATGGAGCCGACTTCCCAGCCAATCAGGAAGCCGGATGCCGTATAATGGCGCATTGGCCAGTTTCCTGACCAATCAGGTAGCCAGGCAACGCATCATTACACGGCACCCAGCTTCCCGAATGGCCAGAAAGCCGGCTCCATGCTCCCTCATCACCAGGTGACGTGGGAGCATGGAGACGGCTCCCCAGCTAATTGGGAAGCCGGGTTGCAAGTCATTACATGCTGCCTGGCTTCCTTAATGGGACTTTCGGTATCGGTATTTGGTATCGGCGAGTACCGGAAAAAAATAAAATCGGTACTCTTACTCGATACCGAAAAACAGTATAGGTGCATCCCTAATTTAAACTATCATTGTTACATCAAAAGGTGAACACTCAAATAAGAAATCAAAATCTGGTGACATAGAATTTACTGTCTCCAGGACAATGGTCACCCAGACAAATAGAGAGGGTGAATCTACTTAGAGGGGAATAGACAGTAATTTATTCCTGATGGGGGTTTTATCCCGTCACCAAAACAAAATGGGAAAAAAAAAGAAGGTTTTGGATATACATACATAAGTTGAAAAAGGTTCCTGTTAAAGACTATGCATATTTCTCAAATGCCCCTGAATCTATGAAGCACATATCACTGGAATCAGCCTATACATAGCAGTCATAACAGGATTGATGCAGAGATGGAAGTAAATATCTTATTTTTAAGCCAAGACCATGGGGGAAAAAAAATAGTTTACATTTCAGTGTCACTAGCTTATTGTGAGGGGGGGGGGGGGGGACATGCTAAACCCCA
>NW_017307361.1:175443-195937 GCF_000935625.1 Nanorana parkeri
GGGACATGCTGAAATCCAGAGTGTTTGCGTGACTTCAAGTAGAGGAGAACGGCCTACCTCAAGGCAACTCCTGTTTATTCATCCTGCTAAACCAACTAACAGAGAAGCGCAATTCACCCAACATCCGTTTTTTCCTCTCTCTGGCAATCTTCCAGGAAACAGGATACAACTGGCCGAGTAGGAGAGTTTTTCTAACGTGCCTGCCAAATATTCGTGGGCCGTTGACGGACTTACTGCTTAGAAGGGTCAAGAACCTCATAATTAGGGGTGGGGAGGGGATGTGCACTATTAGCACTAGACACAAACTCTTTAGATGATATAAATAATGCCTGTGGGGCTGAGGGAGCGGAAGATGAGCAGTTTTCATACCCTGCAGACATTAGTATTCTTTAAACCAGGAATAAGAAACCACAGCATCAAGACATTAACTGAACACGCTGATCTGAAGCACATGGATTAGATCTTGGGTAGTTACCAGATTGAGGACAACTTTATTCCTTTAACTACTTAACTAAAGATGATAAATCTCATTTGTTTACATTAAGAGCTGGTGCATCTTTACTCACAAACTGCCTGTGTGTTAGCATGTGTGGTGGATTGTACCTTTTTCTAGCACAAAATGAATACAATCCTTAAAGTGATACAAAACTTAGGAGTCAAATCTTAAAAATGCATTCAAGTACCTTAACTATTCAAAACACAAATGTAGCTTATTTGTGTATCAATCAGCTATAGATCCTCAAATCATCTCTGAATTGGTGTCAACACTGTCCTTCCTTCTGCAGGGTGGCTACTTTTGTTCCCCATGGTCCCTGATTGTATTGTAAAGTAGCCACCGCTCCAAGCTCGCTCCTGTGATGGACTACAATCTCAATACAAATCAGTAAAATATAAGTGAGATTGTAGGCCATCACGGGAATGAGCTTGGAGCGGTGACTACTTTACAACACACCATGGACCATGGGGAACACAAGTAGTCTCAATCCAGAAGGAAGGACAGTTTCCACATGAATTCAGAGATGATTTGAGGACCTACAGCTCAGTGATACACAAAAAGAGATTTTAAGATTTAACTCCTGAGATTGGTGTCAATTTAAAAAGAACCTTTGGCCAATCTACAGACTTACTTTCACATCTTAACATGCAGGTACTATCATCACAGCAGAAGCTATGAAAGTCCTTTTCTCACCAGCTCAGCTCACCCTGCTCAACTTTCAGAGCTCCCGCTCTATTAAATTAGTGTTTAGAAAGTTTGCGAGAGGGGAGCAGGGTGAGCTGATTTGGAGGAAAAAAATATTTTAGGCCTTCTGCTATTAACTCTGAGGGTGAATTACTCCACAGTGCCTGCAGCTACTGGAGTCAGTGAGGACTTGCTTTCAGGCTCATTTAATGTTTGATAAGAATTTGTAAACTTACATGTCTATAGCTGGAATAGGCAACCTTTGCACTCCAGCTGTGATGAAACCAAACCTACCATTCATCTTGCCTATAGGAGAAATGCACCTGTGGCTATCAGAGTCTTGCAATGCCTCATGGGACTTGTAGTTCCACAAAAGCTGGAGTGCTGAGGCTGCCTACCCCTGGGTCTATAGCCTGGCCATGGATTTACTTTAAAGTGGACCTATACTCAAATTTTTAAAGGGGCAACTCCACTTTTGTTTAAAAAAAAAAAAAAAGCCTAACTGCTGCAAAAGCAATTTTATAATGCGACAGTAAAAAAAATTACCCTTTTCAGTTTGCAGCCAGCTAAGATTTTCCCAAATTCACACGGTTACCATTGAAAATGCTGAGAGCATTCTGTACAGAAATTGTATAGAGAACTCCACTAGAGATATGTTTCTTTCCCATACAATTATCTCACCGCTATTCCCAGGACTTACCAATCCTAAAGAAACCCAACTGCTGCTCCCTTTAGACCTGGTTCCACCTCAGCGTTTTAATGTGCGGATCTAGTCGCGCCAAAACACACACATTGCCATGCAAGTCAATAGCAACTGTCCACACCTTAGCATTGCGTCATGTGTAGGAAAATGCTTGTCATGTGAAAAGATACATTTGCTATTTTCAGGCGGATGCTATGCAGTTTTGGTCCCATAGACATTTCTATGCAGAGAAAAATTTGTTTTTAAAAGCAAAAGTGCGCAAAACAATGCAAGCACCTAGCCTCAAATTTCATCACTTGATCTCTTTCCAACGGGAATATCAGCACTACCATTTTCTGATCTTCCCCTTTGGCAAAGATCACATGCCCTAATGCTTTTGCCGAGATCTTATGACCAGCCCTGTAGGAATACCAGTTGTGAAGATTTCCCATAGTTTATCTTTTTGTCACCATGACAGGAAATGAGTAACACAGCAATAGAAACCTGAGACATGTTCTTAACCTTCCCTATGAAGATTTGGCTGGTGCTTCACTCTAGCTGCAAATTATGCCTCTTAGAAAAAACGATAAACACTGACCCATTCTCCTAAAAGTTGAAAATAATTAAAAAGCTAGACCTTGTCTACATCTAGGTTGCTTACTGCATACATTACTCAATGTGAAAATTGCAGCCCAGCTGAAATAAAACACTTAAGTGCCAACATTATTTTGCAGTGAGTTACCCAGCTGAGTAATTTGCTGAACTATGAATGGGGATTTGCAAAACTGTTCTAATGGTTTTAGGTTTCAGGAAGAAAATGTGACACAATTTTCATGCTGTTGAAGATGCATATGTAAGAAGGGGAGCTCAAAATAGATTGGAGAAGGTTTTACAATGAATAACTAATAAACAGCAAAAAAATATATACATTGCAATCTGTGGTTTTCTGTTATTAAAAAATAAGCAATCACATTTTCGGAGCATTATATAAAAGAATGAAACCATTCAGTGCTGTAGGTGCTACTTTAACGTGCTCTAATAGTTAATTTTTTAGGACAAGCTTTCCTTAGGTCTACAGTGAATCTATAAAAAAAATTAAAATTTTAGGCTTACGGTCATATAGCAACTTATTCAAGGCAAACAATATTACCCTGTTTCCCCGAAAATAAGACCTACCCCGAAAGTATGACCTAGTACCATTTTTCAAGATTCCTATAATACAAGACCTACCCTGAAAATAAGACCTAGTGTGTTTTTTGGGGCAAAAAAAATATAAGACACCCCCTGAAAATAAGGCCTAGTGTGTTTTTTGGGGCAAAAAAAATATAAGACACCCCCTGAAAATAAGGCCTAGTGTGTTTTTTGGGGCAAAAAAAATATAAGACACCCCCTGAAAATAAGGCCTAGTGTGTTTTTTGGGGCAAAAAAAATATAAGACACCCCCTGAAAATAAGGCCTAGTGTGTTTTTTGGGGCAAAAAAAATATAAGACACCCCCTGAAAATAAGGCCTAGTGTGTTTTTTGGGGCAAAAAAAATATAAGACACCCCCTGAAAATAAGGCCTAGTGTGTTTTTTGGGGCAAAAAAAATATAAGACACCCCCTGAAAATAAGGCCTAGTGTGTTTTTTGGGGCAAAAAAAATATAAGACACCCCCTGAAAATAAGGCCTAGTGTGTTTTTTGGGGCAAAAAAAATATAAGACAGTGTCTTATTTTCGGGGAAACACGGTATTCACACTGCACTGGGTGTGTATGTAAAAAAATAAAGACTGCATTTTATGTGTGGAGGGCTGCTTCAAGTCTAAAAAAATGTTGCCTTGCAGTATGCCGCCTCCTACACAACGCCAAGCTTCTGGGCACTGTGGGGAGTGAAGGATTCAACACCAGCAATGAAGTGCTCTGACCCTCTTCACTAGTGGCCATTCACAAAATGCCTTGTATTTTTTTCCCCTGTGATTGGAGGAGGAGGAATGTCACATGCCTACCTCCTTCTCTCCTCCTCCAATCACATAACTCCTTGGGGGGAATTTATCAAAGCAATTACGACAGTTTCAGCCTCTTAGATCATTTTTTTTATGTGCAAATCTGTCTTTCAACATGTGCCCCTGTTTTCACCTGAGCTTGCACTACTTTTTCAACTGCATGTTTTTTGCACCTGTTTTCATTTGCCGAGATTATCGCAAGGTGTGTGGGCACCTTAAGGCAAGCAAGGATAACAAATATTTAGCATTTTGCCAAATGGTAGATCTGTAAAGGTTTCAGAAGATACCCAGGCATGATCATAGTTTAAAAGGGGAACTCCGGGCAATATTTTTTTTTATTAACCCTTGCCGCTGCACTGCAAGGGTTAACTGCTCATTTTCATCTAGGGAGGAAAATAAAGTTACTCACCCGAACCTCGGAGCCGTCCAGCTGTCACAGTGCTCCCTCCTGCCTCTCTACTCCTGCGCTGCAGCAGTGGTGTGTCCCTCAGCGCTCTCATCCTATACACTGTGTGAGGCAGAAGGGACCGCGGTCTAAGAACAAGCTGGCTCGGAGGATCAAGTGGGTATAACTTTTTTTATTATTATTTTGCTCCCGAGACAAACAAGCACTTAACCCTTACAGTGGAGCTACCATAAAAATGTTGCTCAGAGTTCTTCTTTAAAGTGGCCTGTGCTATTCCTCTTACTATCCCATGTAACTGCACAAATGCACAGGGGCACACATGCTCTTAATTGCTTCCTCTCTCGTGACAGATCTCTGCCAATGCTTAGCTAACAGCTTTGAGAACTCTGTGTAAGGTCTAGATCCCACCAGAGCACCAGGTGCGGGTCTCTGATGCAGCGCTGACTTCTCTGTCCTCCTCTCCTCTGACGTCCCACGATGTCTGTGCGGGTGCACGCTGCTCCATAGACTTACCTTGCGTCTCTCGGCCAAATATCTGACCTGCGCATGCGCCCGACCCCAAGATCCTTCGTGGCTGCCCGAGACTCTTCAGATGTTCGGACGGGAGCGTGCAGCAAAGACACAGAGAAGTTGAAACCCTTTTTAAAAGGTTTTTTTTTTTTAAATGTTTTTGCATACATTCACTGCTTGCTAGGGGGCAGGCACAGCTGGCTCTGCCTCTAGATAGGCAGAGCCCGCTATCATTCTCTCAGCTGGGTGGATCTCGATAGTAATGTCGGGATCCGTCCCGGGCTGCAGTGGTCTCCGTATACCACGAGCTGTAGCTCGCGGTATACTGAGCTTTGGGCCACAGGATGACGCCAGTATATGTCCTTCCGTGACCCTTAAGAGAACTATGGGGAAAAACATTTACCTCATAGTTCTCTTTTAAGTCACATGTGGTGCATTAAGGCAGCCTATTCATTTAAATGGACTACCAATATAAAACAAGGGACCAAAAATATAAAAAAATATGAAATAAAGTTATAGGGAATATAATAGCACTATAGTACTGCTGAGCCTCACCCCGTTTAGTGCTGGAAGCGAGAATGCATGAAGGAGAATATGACAAGAGTCTGGCAACTAAGGAGCACACACACGAGTTCAGAGGAAACACAAGTTCAAGGTGTAAAGCGTAGGAGCATGTAATAAGTACACACTTCTACTTATGTTGGGTTGAAAGAGCACTACACGTATTGCGAAACAAAAAGGCAAATATTGTCAGCACCACAACACCTCTCACTATCGCTCTGATCCTTGGAACACCTTCCCTGACAGGCTCATGGAACGGCTTACCAACAGACGGCAGGTCATTGATCAAACCATTTATAACAGGCTTCTGCAATAGTGTCACAGCTCTCATGATCCTTCCACATATTCCTTGAGCTTTACAAGGTGAGGCCCAAGTGGATATGCATTACAGATAAATTCAAATGAATTAACTTTCCTACTCTTAGCAACATTTAGGGAACAAATATGGCTCATCTGTACATGGTTGGGCAGCATTTTATTTCTGGGAGTTTTCTTTGTTCCTTGAAAAATATAAATATTCATGAGACTGGAAGCACAGAACATGCTCACTATTATTCACAAAATCCTGCTTGGCAGGATTTTCCCAGAGTCAACCACTGTCTACTGACTGGCTCTGAATGGTTACATTTAGTTTAGTATTACATCTCATGCAAGTCCAAGCCATTTGGAAGCCCTGAAATGTTGTACAAAGTATATGGTCCATGTTAATCGATGTATGGCAGGGAAAACTAACATGCATAAATCAGAAAAAATATACATATGTAGGAAATATCTGCAATACATGCACATTTCTCTATATTTTACCCCTTGCAAGACCCTGCAAGTACAGAAAAATCCCAGTCGATCTGCCAGAAATGCATTTGGTTCTTAAAGTAACTCAGAAGTTAAACCTTTAAAATGCATTCATAGTTACATAGTTACATAGTTACATAGTATTTGAGGTTGAATAAAGACATTAGTCCATCAAGTCCAACCTATTAGGATCTCATTCTAGGAGTACATTCAAGTACCCTATTAACCAAAAAATGTATCTTATTTGTGTATAACTCGGCTGTACATCCTCAAATCATCTCTCAATTGGTGCCGAGACCGCCCTTCCTTCTGCAGGGTGGCTACTTTTGTTCCCCATGCTCCCTGTGTGTGTTGTAAAGTAGTCACCGCTACAAGCTCACTCCCAATGGACTACAATCTCACCTTCAGTTTAACAATTTGTATTGAGATTGTAGTTCAATCACAGGAGTGAGCTTGGAGAGGTGGCTACTTTAAAAACACAGTAATCATCCCAGGACAACTCTGAATTTCTGACCTGATCAACAGTTTTATTTATTTATTTTGCAATTATGAAACAGATAAAATACTTTCAATGTTAAATTTAAAAAAACCAAAAGGGGCTTATAGATATGTTACAGCTGACTGCACTTCTTTACTACATTCACTCTGCCCCCGAGAACCTTCAGCATATGCCAATTTATTTACCTCCAATCCTGCTGTTCCAATACCTTCACTGTGCAGCCTACCAGTACCACATATACTCTGGCCAAAATCATCAGAAATGTTCTATACATTTATGTGTGAATTTTGCATTTTTCTTCTTTGAACATCCTACATTTATACTGTCTGAATGACTAGTTTTTCACCGGTACTGCTCAAGTTGTACTATACTTAGGCAGTGAGATAAGAGCTAGTCCCTGAACCCACCGGTGAACACTACAATGGACCTTGCAACTCAGTTGACCATCAAAAAGAGAATGTACGCACAGTTAACACCAAGCTTCTCACCATAGAGAAGTAAAGGGTTGGTGCCCGTCAAGCATTTTTCAACAATTTGAGGAATCTGTGTGTTAAAGCCACACTCGACAAAATAATTTAGTGGTTGTGTAAATTATTAAAAAGCTGGGTGTTATGTGTGAAGGGCCTTCCAGTATGCCATCTCCTGCACATAACACAGAGCTTCCAGGCACTGAAAAGAGTGAAAGGTGCGACCCTAGCTCTGCAGTGCTCCAGTCACATCACCCGCTCCTCCTCGCTATTGTTCATTTACAAAAGGTCTTGTATTTTTTCAAAGAAAACAAGGCATTATGTGATTAGAGGAGAGGAGGGGCCAGAGATGTGACATCCCTCCTTCTCCAATCACAGAACACCTTGTATTGCCTTTGCATTACGTTGTACAACCTTATGGGCTGAACGAGAGAAAATCAGGCTACTCTCCCTTCCATGCTAAACAGCGTAGATGGAGGATTCTCCACTACCAGGTATCATATCCCAACAGTTGGTGTTTGTGGCTGTCAGAATACCCGACCAGTGACTGCAGTTCCCTGGCTACAGTTAGTGTTCAACCAACAATTTTCCACTTGGCTCCTTTGACAATAAAGGTCTAAAAAAACTGACGTTTGTCAAGCTACATTGTGCCAGCAGGACCACCTAGGGATCAAAGACTGTCCAATTCAGCAGGAAATGGACACAAATTAATCTGTGTGTGACTAGCTTTACTTTATTCTGTAGAGGGAAAAGGAGGGTGTGTTGGTAGCACAGTATTCTAACTATGGTAATCTGTTATACTGCTATTTTAGATACAGGTCGTGGTAGTGAAGCCATCATTTAGAGTTTGTAAAGGTAAATCTAAACAATAACCTGCCAAGACTCCAAAAAATTATTAGTTCTGCTGTGTAAAAAGCTTTTAACGTTCCCTTTTGTCTGCCGGAGAGACACTCATCTGGAAGCAATTTACAGATGTCTGTGAGGCTGCATCAGCCAAAACAGACACTGGGACCACCAAGAGTTCTGTGCCGCAATGCAGGAGGCTCTCTTGAAGTTCTGAATACACAAGCGCAGGCAGGCGGTTGGGAAGTAATGAAAGCAACTTTTGGTGTTTGGCTTCAGTCCACAAGCCACACCTTGCCGAGATTAGATACAAGCACATAAGTAGAACACTGGTTAAATTAGGTGACAGGCTTCTGCTTCTCTGTATGAAAAGCCAAGCACTAAAATCGCATAGAAGCTGTAACAGGTTAACATAACTTTAACATTGTCAATAGTTTACATCTGTACTACTACTTTTCTTTAAAACAATACCCAGTGTTTTGCTCAGAAACCTCTTGGTGTAAGGTGACATCTGTCCCTGAATTGTGCTTCTGCATTGTCGCCCATTCAGGTGGCCTTCCAAGGGAGCTCACACGCAGCTATATTAACATATATTACACAGGCATGGTCTTTGGTTTGCAAATATTCATAGTCACTGGTGACCCACTTTCCAGGAACACTTGTTTCCAAGCCTGCATATACATTGGCAAGTTCTCAACTACGCCCTTTAAATGGAAGCATATTTAGATTGATAATAGGTGAATAATGATACACTGCGCGGTGTATAATTATTCACCTATTATCACTTTATTAGCACTGCAGCTTGCCCACTTTAGGAATTAATTTATTGTTAGTTCTACTTCTAGCGCGGTGTACCACCTTTATCCATATATTTAGATTGATGCCAAGCCCAGGTTCATGTTATTCAAGACCTCTCTATTCCAGTTAAGCTTCTCCCAGTCATTCAGAACATACAGGCACCCTGAGACCATTCCATAGCGGTCTCCTGGACAGGACTGTGTTTAGTGAGGCGTGGTACTGAAAGTAATTAGTATAGCACAGACTGAAATTGTAAGACGCCAACTCCTGTTCAGCACTGCAGGGATCACAGGAAAAAAAAAAAAGTAGCTAGTAGAGAGTACAAACATTACAGTCCCATTGAGGACTATCATCTGGCTGTGATACAGTTGAATGTTGCATTCTGTGGGACGTACCTAAAATGACTGTGCACCACTGTAGCTGCACTTCATAATATGCATGGTTTTAAACCGCTGTAGCCAAAATATAACTATTTTTTTAGTCACAGCGTCCTTTAAAAGTATGCAAAACCTGGAACTAGCTCAGGTCTAAAATGTCAAACATGTGAATGTAAAAAACAACCAAAACAGACCCTTATTCTAGATAGGCATCTGATATGGAGATTAAAAGGGTCCCTACACAAAAATATTATGGAGGGTTCCCCTCTTCACATCAGAGTACCCCTTTTTACATCAACGTTCCACCTTCCAATCTTCAACACTGCACGGCTGTGGCAGCGCAGCAGAGGGCGAGAGGTGGAGCAGGTTTGGACTTAAGCGAACTTCCGTCCTCTTGCAGATGGCGGTCCTGTATGCTGCCCGCTCTGAATTAGTGTAATGCAATTCCATGGTGCTGGTGGCCAAATAGAAAAAAGTTGTCCGCCTGGTGGAAAAATTTGATGGCACCCCTGACTAAGCCAGGTGGGACCTCGGTTAAGGAAGGCTGCGATACATCCTCCAGCTATGCATTGGCAAGGGCGTGCAGTTTTCTTTTGCATTCAGAGAGCAACACCAAGAACATACCAATTTGACAAATTGGTCAGATCGGCACAGCCAATAACTGTTTGGCTTCAGGAACTTGTACCTTTTTAAAAAAAGTTTGTTTGTGTGCAACAAAATTTGCAAAATTAGCCCTCGGGCAATACTGGTGACCCTGCATACACCTTATATAAATTCTATCAGGGTAACAAGTACATTTAACAGAAAGCACCTTAGAAGTTATATACAGTATATTTCACAAGCACCAAAAATCATCCTGTGCATGATAAAGAGTGCAAGACATTTGCTGCACCGAGTACACTACATGCGAAGAGACTTGTACTGCTAATAGATGTTAATTAAAAATTCCTCTCTCGTCACACCCTTTGTTATGCATGAAAGAGGATTTTACGCAAGTCTGTGTGTAATATTCTAAATGCCATAACTAGGTCGACTTAGTCCAGGCTCCATCTTACGGAGGAATTCCAGGGGAAAAAATTCTGACTTTTGCTGTAAACATATACATTACCTCTAATGATGGTTATGCTAGGTCCGGGTGGCTACCTTAGTTTTCAGTCAGACCTGATACTACTGTCGGAGTTGATTTTCTGGTGCTGCAACTCTCATTCAGTGAAGGGACCCTGATGATTAGCCAGCCTTTCCTCTGCCCTTGTCCATTTATAGAATACAAGGCATTCTGTGAATGGACAAGGGGAGAGGAGGGGGTGGATAAATGACAGAACCAACTTACTGCAAGGGTTAAATGCTTGCTTTTGCATAGGTTACCATTGAAAAGCAGTGTTACATGCCTTAACCCTAGCTCCTGCAGTCTCCTCATCTCTGGTCCCTAGACACCTCTTCCCTTCGGCGCTCTGTCTGCCTGTCACACTCTGACCTCATCAAATACAATTTAGTACCAACAGTCCTGCATTGTGAAGCTGCCCATACACCTTACAACCATTGCACGACTTTCGTTGTGCGATGGTTGTAAGGTAATTCAAATTGTGTACGATCTGCCCATCTTGGACAGGCAAATCGTACTTGCGATCATAGCAAGCCCTCCCCACTGAGGGGAGGGCTTCCGATGATTGCAGTGCCCGTGCGGCATTCCTCTCCCGAGCATGCCACTAACACGCCGAAAATCTAACAATTTTCGGCAGGTTTTCACGCGCGCTCGGAAGACGAATGTCGTGCGACCTTACAGTAGAAGAGGTCACACGCTGCCCATACACCTGCCGATTATCGTACGATAATCGGCAGGTGTATAGGCACCTTAAGCGAGGACACTGAGGGCCATCCACAACCCAGAGCGTCAGAGGCAATAGGAGAGCTTCGGCTGCTGGGAAGTGAGGGATACGATAAGTAAAACTGCTTTTTAATAGTCTCCTAGGCAAAAATGAGCATTTAAATGTTACAGTACCCACTGCAAGGGTAGTTTTTTTTAGTTTCCCTGGAGTTCAGCCTTATACTATATGCAAAGCCATTTTTTTTATGTAGCAGGAAGAGTTGAAACTGTCATTTTTTTTCTCCCATTGAGATTTCCCTTCGCTTTCCATTCTGTTGACAAAACAGGAAAATAAAGGAAATGCCCAATTAGGCCTCATTCACACTGGCACTTTCCTAAACAGAGGAGACATACTCGGAAGTTTAAACAACTTTTTTGGGTCCCGGATCAATTTTTCCTGTGTTTAGCTGTTCCTACTTAAAGATGTGTTTAGAGCTTTTAATCATATTCAGTATGCACAAAACTCTAATTTTCTCTAATTGCAGCTCAATGGAATGCAGGCAAGTCTGACTGATAGCAAAGAAAATGAATTACATGCATTGAGAAATGTGCTCCAAATGCAGCTTTGACACTGCCAGTGTGAATGAGGCCTTACACAGTTGTCACCAGAACAAGTGTCCCCATTGAAATGTAACCCTGTATATGTCTGTTATGCTGGGAAATGAAAATGTGGTATTTTCTCTCACTTGCATTACCAGTGACAATGGTCATCAGGACAAACAGAGGGGGTGATTCTCCTTTGTTGGGCCACAGATGGCTATAAAGACCTGAAAGGGTTGCTATACCCTCCACACTCAATCCAAAAGATTTGGTAAATCTAAAACAGACTGCACGAAGAGTGTGCATTCAGATTGTAATGTGCATGGGGAGCACTACAGATAGATCACCAGTGTTCTAAGTCACCACACTGAGGGGTGTGCCGCCGGAGTCAACCATACTTTTAAAGGAGAACGCAAGTCAACGGGACATAGATTTAAAAAATGAATAGCCCATTATAACATACAATAGAAAGCTGCTTTTATTGCAATATTCGCTTTAAATCCAGAGCTCTCTCTCTCTCTCTCTCCACAGTATGCATTCAAGATGTCCTCAGTCTCATGGCTAGCATTACTTAACCAAATTACTCCGAGGCCAGATGATTGTAGACCTGCCCCTGCTGGTGCCTAGACAGGGAATTCAAGAGGCTATATGTACCTTCAATCCAGAGATTTCCTCCATATTACTTTTTCTGCTTCTAAATGTCCTCATTCTGAAGGCCAGCATCATTCAACCAACTTCCTCTGAGCCCAGCTCATCCTGGACACACCCAAAACTGTGACTGGGCATGGAATGCAAGAGGCTGTATTTACCTTCGAATTTACAAATATCCGCACATTACTTTATGCCAGAAAATGTAATTCTGGTGGCCAGCATCATTCAACCAATTCCCTCTGAGCCCAGGTCATACTGGACTCACCCAAAACTGTGACTGGACAGAGACTGCAAGAGGCTATATTTACAATACCTTCAATCTAGAAATATCCCCACATTACTTTATGCCACTAGATGACCTTATTCTGATGGCCAGCATCATTCAACAAACGTCCTCCAAACCCAGGTCATCCCAGACTAGCCCCCAGCCAGTGACTAGACAGCGAAAGAGAAGCAGCACCCAGCTTTCAACACCTATCAGCATGCATCTTGTCAGCATATGAACTAATTGGCTCCTTGAGCTGCTTCTTCCACTCATGCTCAAGCCCTGCTGTACAGAGGCTACCAGTTCACATTCACGTACTGTTTGCATTAAAAAATGCATTTAATGATTGCAGGTCTGCATTAATATGCATCTTTAAAACAAAATATTAGTAAAACAGGGCTTGAAGAAGTGGTCTCCTTTAACCATGGATATATAATGTCTGAGATAATTGTATCGGTGAGGTTGCACACGCACCCAACCAATACACCGACACTTTCTTCTGCAGAGTCAATAACATTCTCTTCTTCGCCTTTCACTGACAGGACAAGCCTAATTGGAATCAGTTGGACAACCGGTCTCGAAATCCCTTCAGATACAAGATCTGTACAGTAATAGGAACCCACCCACCGAGATGGTGTAAACAATAATTAGTGAGAATTTACATTATTTCACAAGTGCCGCATACACACAAACAAAAGCCGTATACGATGAACCTGCACAGCACATTTTATGGGTCAGTAAAGCAATATCCGGATATGGATGATGCATATTAAACAAATGCAGCCCACACACATTGTTCTACGAACTTGAGAAATGAAAACCATACTCTGCACCACATAAGCAGACGCAAGTCTTGCCAAGGTCACTATTTATAGGCTTGCTCAATAAGGTGCTACAAAGACCAGCTATAAGAAAATGCAGCAACCAAGAGTGACCAGATGTCTAGTGAATGGCGATTATTAAATGGTTGCTGGGGGTTAAAGTGGGACTCCAGCTCAAACCTGTTTCAATGGTTATGGACAGAACGGGGAAGATTTGAAACATGGTAAAGTGTTATGTGTTATTGCTGTCTGTTAAAGAACTCTTCCAGCCCAAGAAAAAAAAATGTTAAAGCCCATTCCCACCTTTGTAAGTTATGAGCATTTATTGTGGTAATGTAGAGGTAAAGTGATGATGTATACCTGTGCACATTTTTCATGACTCATTGCTGGCTTTATACCTTTTTTATGGACTTTTGTTTAGCCCAGAGTCCTACAAATTAAAAATTGTCCCCACGGGTAACTTAGTCCAACACTGGTGTCGGATTGTAAGCTAACCCCTCCCTGCAAGTCATTGTAAAAAGATCACTGCACACCAGCTCTGCCTTTCCAAGTCACAATACACTGTCCAGGGAGAAAGCTCACAGAGAGAGTGTTAATTTACACAGACTACTTGCAGAGCACAGAGGCGGCCATTTCAAAAGTAACCATGAGGAGATGAAGAGGACAGCTTAAAAAAAAAGTAAGTTTCTGTGTTCATATACAGCAACTGCATATGTCTGCTTCATTTAAACTCAGGGTACATTGCTACATTTTAAAAATACCTCCACAAAAGGTGGAAATGGGTTTTAAAATGGAGATTGTTGAAGTTGGAAAAAGGAGACTGATTGGTTAGCGCACTCCTGGGGTGGGGTTGGTGTGTCGTGGCCGTAATGCAGCTCCTTGCGTTATTAAACCGGGGTGTCTAACTGTGGGATGCTGAACGGAAAGAAAGAGGGAGGGAGCGTTCCTTCCCTCCCTTTCCGTTTTATCCTTTTTCAACCTATGTAATAAGTTAAAGTGGATCTTCACTCACAGTTAAGACATTGCTCATCACTTACTCCCCGTCCTAGTGAGGCTGCATTTGGATGCAGACCACCTTTAGAAATGCCCACATGGGATGTTGATCCTCCATGATTGAAAGAGCTGAAATCCAATAAATGAAAGGGGCGGGCTAGAGATAGTAAGGCTGGAGAGGAAATGGCTAGAAGATACTGGAAGCCCTCCAGCCAGGAAATGAGGCAAACTCTGAATTGCTGTCGCTTCTAAAGCACATTGTGAGAAGATCACAGTGTGCAGTGAGATCAGAGTACGCAATTTCAGCCCAGGAGAGGAAACGAGACTGTACAATTGTGCAAGACTAAAAGGGATGGCTGTAGTTCAGCTTTAAAACTTGAGTGGAAACTGTACAGATAAGAAGGTAACCCCCTTTATTATAAGGGGAAAAAAATATCATACTTACAATTCTACTAGATATGGCAATCCTTTAAAGGCACCTTCTGGTAGCTTGGTGATATTGTTCATGCTGATATCTCTGTATAAAAAAAAAAAAAAAATTGTTAATATAAAGACATGTTTTTAAAAATGTAAAAGTTAGCATATAGGTTATGCAAAGAAAACTGTCCTCTCTATGCTATCTAGTGTGGATGGGGCATTGAGTAATTTCTCTCATTCAGCTCATGGGACTAAACGAAAAAAAGATGCTAAAGTGATATTAAAGTCAAAAGGTTTTCATGCCATATCAAATGTTGATGAAATCACTTACAATGGATGCTGCCTCTTGATGTTTAAAAGTCTCAGCTTCCTGCAAAATCAGCTGGTCCCCGAGCACTGGTCCTGTTTTAGGGTGGCTGTTTTCCCCTGCAGGAGCCACCCTTGTGTGTGCTAGTAAGTTGTGCGTGTTGGAGACACAGGCACAGCAAGGAAAACCAATCCTCTGCTCTCCCTTCTCCAAAGCTAGTAGATGGACTATGGAGCCACCCTTTGTGTACGCAAGTATGCTGTGTGCGTCTCCCCAGGCTGGAGACTACTCTATCGCTTGTAATCTTGTACTAGATAGGAAGTTCAGGGAAGCCGAAGAGAGAGTTGGAAGCAGCTATTTGGAAACATGATGACGATAAGTGCCTGGGTGAACATATAAAGAAAAACTTTGGTTGGCAATGTATATTTGTTTGATCTGTATTCATTATTGAAATATGGTTTAAGAGTTTAAAACATTTTATAGTGTATGGCTAGCTTTAGACTGATGAGTAATCATGTAGTACAACTGCCACCATTAAAAGAGGACTATGAGGTAACCTTCTTATCTCATAGTTCTCTTTAGGGTCACGGGAGGACATATACTAACCTCCTCCCTTGACCCAAAGCTCAGTATATAGCCGGCTATTGCCGGCTATTGCCGGCTATATACTGAGAGCACTGTAGCCAAGACGGATCCCAGCAATACTGTCGAGATCCATTCAGCTGGGTGATTGACAGCGGGCTCTGCCAATCTAGAGGCAGAGCCCGCTGTGCCTGCTCCCTCCCTGTCCGTTTCTCCAGTGTGCGCTGAAAGATCGGAGAGGGGAGTGGGGAATTCCTGTGGGGAGCGGTGACTGACAGTCACCACTCTCTGCAGGGAGATCTGTAAGTGAGCAAGCGACGATATGTGTTCACTCACTTCCCGATCTATAGAGTCGACCTGCAACAGTTTCAATGTCGGCTCTATGAGGATGAGTGTAAATCACCCACCTCATAGTTCTCATTTAAGTAGGGTATACACAAGTAGATTTTCGAACAAATGTTTATACAAAAAGTCCCATCGGAGCATTTCGAGCAATACCATCAGAGACTTGACAAATTGTCGTTCGAAATTTGGTTTGATTTTTGTTTCCATTTAACATTTGATTTTGAAATGACTGGAGTTGCCCACATTCACTGCTAGAATTTTGCTTGATCGAAAAAAAAAATCCAAACATGGGGTCACTGCAGTGGAAATTGATCACTGGTTTGACCCCATCAACAAATTAGCAAGTTGAAAGCATATTTCATAATCAATTTCATTTATTTGAAATTCTAACCATGTATACCCTACTTTAGCGCAAAGCCCAGGAGTTCCTCTTCCTAAGGATGTGACTAGTTATGTGCACATCGTTCTGCTTTAGCAAACATCAAATACAGTTTCCATTACTATATCTTTAATCAAATAAAAATAAATCAGCAGCTGTAAGTCTTATTTAGAAGAATCGCCGCTTTCTAAAAATGACCACAACCTACAGAACTGTATTCTGCCAGGAATAACAGACCATACACCATGCAAGCTAAAAACTACAGAATAATCTCACTGGAGTATACAGGTGAAACTCGAATAATTAGAATATCGTGTAAAAGTAATTGCAGTAAGTTCTGCAAAAGGGGCCCAAACCAAGTACTGAGTACATATGCATGCTTGTACTTTTCAGAGGTCCGATATTGTTCTATGTACAATCCTTGTTTTATTGATTGCATGTAATAATCTACTTTTTTGAGGTTGTGGATTTGGGGTTCTTGGAGTTTTCATGAGCTGTGAGCCATAATCATCACAATTATGACAAATCACAGCTTGAGTTATCTTGCTTTGCATGTAATGAGTCTATCTCATATATTAGTTTCACCTTTTAAGTTGTATTAGTGAAATAAATGAACTTTGCACGATATTCTAATTATTCGAGTTTCACCTGTTCATACAGGGTTACTATTTGTCTTGGCACCCGCCCCAAATTCAAAACGGATCATCCTTGAACAATGCTACCACTGCATGTCCTTGTGACAGAACACTCCACATATTTCCTGATACATCTACATCTGGCATACTGCTATATGTGCCTGCGAAATGCCTACTCAAGCCATGACAGAAAGCCTTCAAGTAAACTTGTCACAACCACGGGAAATTCCAACTGAGCGCATGATGAAAACAAAGCAGAGACAAGGCTATGCGAAACCCGAATGTCAAAACGGTCAGCGAATCCAGTCATATAGGCAGCTAAAGTTTCAACTTCTTCTGCTAATGCCAAGCTTGGTCCCACCTCCTCACCTTCCAAGTCCCGTATTGGTCAGCTGTTCCCTTCTGCTGAGCTGTTAATCCGATCAAAAGGACCAATAAGGTGAAATTATCAAGCTCAACTAAGATTTGCTTTAAACTTCAGCAGTCTTTACTTGTAGATGTACTGATATTTTTGTATAGGAAATAACCCTGCTTGCCTGAAGCAGAATTTTCTCCTCCATCCTGTAGTCATAATCTGCCCACGACCCAACAGTGTTTGCAGCCAGCATCTTAGAGATACTGCACCCCTGTAAGTACCTGCCATAGATAATAATGAGCTATCCAAGAGATAGATAGGCTACTAGACTCTTCATTTCTATTGCAGGCATTCCTGCAGGTGCAGTAACACTAAAGCTGGCATACATCAAAATGTTTTTCCTCCTTCGATTACTCAGGGCATCTCCCCTACCTGATTATTTATTGCCAGTTGGCACCTGCGGCTGTCAGAATACTCAACAGCGGCTGTAACTCTTTTGGCTGCAGTCAATGTTCAGCCAACAATTTTCCACCCAGGTCTTTGGGCAAAAGTCAACTGAAAAATGCACTTCTGTCAAGACGCCAAGGCCAACCATGGATTGAATTTTGGCCGACACACGGACATTTCCAAAATTTTATGCATGTATGGTCCACTTAAGATGTCGGCACAAGAGGTTGGTGAACTGTGAGTAGTTCGGTCATTGGGAACTGGGAGAAGGAAGGTATACTTTTAGCCAATTAGGACTAGGGGGCACTCAAAGTTTCAGTGATTGTTTTAAAGCAGGTATGTTGAGATTTTTTTGGGTGGCAAGTGGCCCTTCGTGGTCCAAGATCTGAAAATAAAGTTGGCCTCAGCTGTTCTCCAGATAATAAAAGTTAAACTGACTTGCATAATTCAGCAGCTGAATACTTCCGGAAATGAGTTATGCTCTTTATGGTTGCAAGTTACAATTATTAATGAGTTAAAAAATATGCTAAAATGTTTTTGGAATTAAGCAGGCCCTCGGTGGTAGACCTAATGCCAAGGTTTCTTTTTAGTTTGACATGCCTGTTTTGGCTTTAATATAGAAGTGCTCATAACAATTCAGAAGCTGGGTTTGACCTGCTTTGTGTTATGCTGCGTTTCTTTGGGCACAGTGTGTCCATCTGAGTTGGGGTTGGGGTTAAGCAGCAGGCGAACCAAGCCAAACACAGCCTTTGAATTGAAATGGCTGCATTTCACAAGAACATAAGGCCTTAGAGCAAGGGTAGGCAACCTTGGCACACGAGCTGTGAGAAAACTACACGATTCCATCATGCCTCTACAAATTAGGCCTGAAGTTGTTAGAGTCTGGCAATGCCCAGAGGGACTAGGTAATTCCAAAACAGTTGGCATGCTGAGGTTGCCTACCTTTGCCTTACAGTCTGGTGGCTATATTATTCCACCTCAAATTTCTTCAGATCTCAGCAGTCTGATGACAAGGCCTTCACAGCCAATTTCACAGGTCCTTTCTATTCCAAAGCCAGGACAGGGGAGTTTCATAAAATCATTTCTCAGTATGTTGCATGCAGCAAGAGCATAGAACCTCTGTGGAAGGTGGACTAAACCAAGAACTTTGATGGATTCGCTTGTTTCGGGAATGTTAAGCGCGTCAAACCACCAGTGTCCAGCCACATACAAAATTAGTTTGAGTGGACTGACCTTTCATGAAATTAGAAAATCAAATAAACTAGTCATTGTGCACTCTGGAAAGCAAACATAAAATTCAACTAACGTGTCTGGAAGAATAGATGGTCTGGGATAGAGCTGCAGCTAACGATTATTTTCAAAATCGATTAGTTAGCCGAAGAATACCAAACATTAAGCACAAATAGCCCACAGTGGGCAGTAAGAAAGGAACAGCCTGAAAGAGTGAAAAATGTGCAATGGATTCAATACCTTAACTAAAAATATTTTTACAAGACTGTAAAAGGATTTATTTATTTATTGCATATGGAAGAGAGACTCTGTTCTGGCAGTTTCTGGGCTCTCAGCAACAGATTACGTAATTTTCTACATTACTTGCAGTCAGGATTTTCCTCTAAGGACACATTTGATGAAAATAATTTAAGCCAGCCATAGACAGGCCAATGTCCGGGACAGAATTATAAAGTCCAATCCATCCATTTCTTGTGGTAGGGTATTTGTTCCTACACTGGCCTCAAGCATCATGCTAAGAACTGGCATGTACTCTTAACGTCCACCAGATTCCACACTTTACTATAGGTTTGAATGTGACGGGTGACTTGATGAAAGCGAGTACCCCATGTACCCAGCTTGGGGTGCACATGTTCCACTAAATGGATGGAGGGCTAAAGTCCAAACTGCATTAGCCCTGCCAGTCAGCGCTGGAGGATCGGAGCGGGGGGAATCCAGCCACTCCCCTGTCACGGCAGAGAGCTGTGACAGGTTCGAGAAGTGAGGGAACGCCGGTATGTGTTTGCTCACTTCCCGATCTACTGAGCCGACCTGTGACAGTCTCATTGTCACAGTTCGGCTAGAACTATGAGGTAAGTGAAAAGCACTCACCTCATAGTTCTCCTGTAAAGACCTACAATTGAAGCTGGCCAGTCGTGACTTAAAAGAACACTGCTCTTCTCTTATAGGGGCTGAAGTCATTTGAGCAGAGTAAATACCTGTTGCCATTTTTGGAAATCCTGTAATCTCGAACCCTCTCTCCCCTGCACACTGAGCCAATACAGCCTACAAGCAAAGATTGACAGAGTGGATGACTGCCATTTGGTCATTTGCTGGTGGTTCGGTAAGTGCTACGAGGCAGCTGTAGGCCAAATAACTAAAAGGGGCAGGAGAAAAAACAGCAGCTCCTTAAGGGGTTAGTGCTATGCTAGAAAATATTTATATACATACCTGCTCCGCTACTCACACCACTTATATTTGCTCTGAAGAACTAGAGTGGCTGGAGACCTCTACATCACTACAGGACAGGGTATGGCCAAAGACGCCAATGGCACTGACCACACACACTCTCCTCTGAACCCACAGGACCACCTCTAACAAGATGATAAAAAGGCAGACCCCCTCCCCCAGTACCTATTCTCTTTTGGTCCTCACTCCAGGCCACACTAAATCTAGGATGAATCCTCTCTACTGGTAGTAAAAGTCCTTGAGTGGGTACCCTTGGTACGAGGTCTTATATATGGCGTTTTAGAGCTGATCAGGACTGGGCGAGGGAGCAGGTGTGGTTCTTTTGCCTTGACAAGAGTG
>NW_017307361.1:195959-206722 GCF_000935625.1 Nanorana parkeri
GAATTTTGGCAGATTCTGAAGATTCTTCAGCAAGGTTAGGGCTTTAAAGGGATGAAGATCAGTAGCTCAGGAGAAAAAGGGATTTGTAAAATTTTCTTGCATTGCCATCTGTCTTTTTTTTTTACATTTAGCAACAGAGCCGAGTAAAAAAGGAAATTAACAGAAGCTTAGCATCCAAACATGTGCTACATTTAAATGGGGAAAGGTGGGAGGATCTTTATATCATAGCTATGTTCATTGTCACCTGAGGTGGAATGCTATCAAGCTGGAAATTCTACAAATCCATACACGCTTGTATTCCTTTTCAACAGGAAAGAAGCACAGACCTAATGACCAGGAATGGCCTGTAGCATACACCAATAAATCATCATCAAATGTCTCCCCCAGAGCTAGAAAAATGAACAACTTAATAAAACATGATAGTAACACTCAGCGGAGTAACTATGCTATTAGCGTATAGCCAGTGTTTACTCATTTTAAGCTACTGTTTAATCCAACACATTTTTAAATGTCATTTTTACTGGCTTACGGTCCCATATCTTTACAACTGTATTTTATATACACACACACACACACACACAATCACTCTAGCCATTCCCGGTATGTCAAAGAAGAAGAATTATCAACCTAGCTAAAGGACTAATGAGATGAAGCTATTTATACACGGACAAAGTACTTTTTTTTTTTTTCACTGACTATCAGAAAGTGAGGGTTTTTTTTTTTTTAACACTTGCTTTCATCTTTTTCATCCTGTTACAACTCAGTACTGTAGCTCTCCTGCAGCCCCTTTAAAGTGACACTAAACTCAGGTGTTAAACTTAAAAATGCATTCAAGTACCTCAACTATAAATAATGTACCTTATTTGTATATCACTCAGCCGTAGATCATCAAATCATCTCTGAATTGGTGCCGACACTGTCCTTCCTTCTGGAGGGGGGCTACTTTTGTTCCCCATGGTCCCTGTTTGTGTTCTAAAATAGCCACTGCGCCAAGCTCGCTCCAAGTGATGGAATAAAATCCAGAGGCGTAACTAGAAACCTCGGTGCAAGAAACCATGAAGGGTCCCCTGGGGAGACAATGTCTGCAACTTGGCAGTTACCAGGGCCAGGCCCTCTTCTTCCTTTCTAGGCCCCACCCCAAGCGGTGCGGTTGCACAGGAGACCACTGCGACCCTGCTAGTGCTACAATCTCATGTGTAGTTACTCATTTGTATTGAGTGTGAAGCAATGGCTACTTTTACAACACCCACAGGGACTTTGGGGAACAAAAGTAGCCACCCTCCAGAAGAACAGTGCCAGCAGGAATTTTGAGAGGATCTACTGCTGAGTGATGCAAAAATAAGACATTTTTGTTAAATGCATTCTTAAGATTTAACTCCTGAGTTTAGTGTCACTTTAAAGCCACTTCCTAACTACATGAAATCCAGAGGTGGCTGCATGGAAATTCAAAGATGGCTGAAATATTTGGCCAAACTTGATGCTGTAGGCCTACCAAACACCCAATAGCTAATACACCACTGCACTTAGCATATGTGTGCACAAGGTCTTAAGATAGGTACCAAATTGCATGGTACTTATTTTCTGCACACCCTTGATACACCAAAGCCTCCCCAAGTGAATAAGAATGGCAGATAGGCTTAGGAGAGCACAACACACATTTGTTCCCAGAATTAACACGCAGAGCAAATGCCAGGGTGACCAAGCTCGATTCCAGGTGTACTTGTATAGGCTTTATCCTTATACCAAGAGCCAGCTGTACAAGGGTTAAAAACTATTCACCAAGAGGAAAAGACAGAAAGCCTCACCGAAGATCCATTACCCTGGTGAGCCTCACTGTGAATGTATTCTTTTCACACCACACTCTGCTGCAGTAAAAAGGTTGCAGATAATGAATTCAGGGGTCAGTATTTAAGATAAGACTCACATTACTAGACTAACAAGAGGGGGAAAAGAAAAAAACACTAAATACCCCCTGGGAAAAAAAGAGCAAATTCTTATTGTTACAAATCATTCTTTGAAACTCCTGCCAGGGCAAAAAAAAAAAAAAAACACTTTGTGCTGGGTTTGTATGCCCCACATTTGTATCCAAAACTCTAATGCTGACCATCCATGTGACAACCTGATTGTGCAATGGTATTTTCTGTTATTTTGAAAGTTTTTTGCAGCAGTTGTTCAGAAGTGGAAGATATAATAATGTTGATTTTGGCCAACTGCAAAGAGATGAGCCCGTAATTGTTGGGGAAATGTAAACTTTCAACAAAACTGCCGTTTGTTTTTCTGGTTTTGATGGATGTTTCCAATAACTTGTACTACAGCTTTCAAAGCCCAATTTCACTGATCAAATTTAGGTGTTCAATTGAACTCATGGGTGGGAAATTGCTTGGTTTCAGTCAATATGTTCGATTCCTGCTTGATTGAAGGTGGATGAAATTGCCTTAAAGTTTCCACAAGTAAAGCTAGCTTAAAGCGCAACTAAATTTTACAATCCATTACAGCTGAAGAAGGTGCCATCATGGTCTCTATTTGGATTGCAACTGCCGTGGTGCTGCACGTGATCAGCTATAACATCAGCAATAGCTTGAAAGTTCGGTTGAGAGCTGAAATAAGCACAATGGCAACCTTGACAATTGACATGCCTTCAAAGTAACTGTTTCCGGAGATATTAAATTGGCAGGTAAATTTATTTAAAGTCGAACAAAAAGCCCAAAGTTTTGGGTAGATTGGTTATAGCTAGGTTTGCACCGACACCGATTTTTCGGAATCAAGTACGAGTACTGATATTTTGTTTTCAGTACTGGCTGATACCAAATACCAATACCGGAAATCCCATTAAGGAAGCTGGGTGGCGTGTAATGACTTGCTACCAGGCTTCCTGATTAGAAGGGAATCTGTCTCCATGCTCCCTCCTCACCAGGTGACGAGGGAGCGTGTAGCCGGCTTTCAGGCCAATCAGGAAGCTGGGGGGCAAGTAATGACTCGCTGCCTGGCTTCCTGATTGGTCGTAAAGCTAGCCAATTAGGAAGCAGAGTGGTGATTTATAACCGCCCCCCCCCATCCCCCGGCTTCCTGATTGGCCAGGAAGCCAGCTCCATGCTCCCTAGTCACCAGCGGCCAATCCGGAAAGCAGGGCAGTGTGTAATGACTCACCACCCGGCTTCCTGATACCAGAAGTTTCAGTATCGGGATTGGCATAAGAAGCATTTGAGCTCGTACTCTCCTTAATACTCGGTATCGGCACCGATACTAGTATTGGCACCGGTGCATCCCTAGTTATAACCCCTTTTGTGCCATATGTGTCTCATTGGCATTCCATTCAGTTCCTGTTCGAGAGCCATAACAGGAAAAATAAATCCTTCCAAAGTGAGGGAAATCCTAGCAGGGTCACCAGAACTAGGTCTCCATTGGAAGATTTCCCATCTATTCTTGTTCGGATTACAACCAAAATTGGGATTTTCTTTCACTTTCAGTAATAACAGTCACCAGGACATAGAGAGGGTGAATCTCCCTTTCGAGAACATAGATAGCAATAAAAACCTGACAGGTGTTCTAATCCCTCTCCACTCTACCCAAAACTAGGACAAAAGTTGTCTTCAGTTCCACTTTAATTGACATAACGTACATACAACTTACAAAACAGAAGCTGATGGTATGCCCAGAAGCCCTTTTACGTTGGGAGGAATATGGATAACAGGTAACAGGAAAGGATGGCAGGATATTTACAAAGAACACAGCAGTTAAAGATCACCTCCGGGCATTCAGAAAAGTAACCCTTGCAGTTGGGCTACCCCCGCATTGCAAGGGTTAAGGCATGCTTTTGTTTAGGGGCCAGAAAAAAAGATCCCTCCGTATCCTCACATCTCATACAAGTCAATGGGTCTGTATTAGATCTGATGACATCAGAAGTACTTGGATCCCCGAAACCCAGGGAGAAGAGGCTGCGAGGAACATTCTAGTAGCCAGACAGGACCAATGATGGGGGGGAGGTGAGTATAATGATAGGGGGGGAGTATATCTTTATTATTTTAGAACCTAAAACAAAATAAGCACGTAACCCTTGCAGTGTGGGGGTAGCCCCACTGCAAGGATTCATTTTTTTAAATGCCCGGAGTTCTTCTTTAAAGGAAGGCTTAAAAAAAATGTCACAGTCGAAGTATAAAAATGATTAAAATAATAATTAAAAAGTTGGCACACAAATGGCAGCGACTGAAAGCCATAAGGGAAATGCACCATGTTCGTCAGCTGCCAAGTTAAAGTGTTCCTGACAGACACCATTGTCACTTCCCACAGGCCACAATTCTACCTTTACTGACTCGCCTAGAGCTTAGTAAAATGTTCAAGATGGCAGAAACAGGGCAGAGAAGATAAATATTAGCATAAAGAATAGGAGAAGGCAGCTGACTTCTAGCCAAAGTGCAAAACAAACAATGTCAACCGGAGCGAGTCACAAAGTGTCAATTTGTAAGTGGCTAATTTGCCCTCCAGCTCAGCCGCTCTTCCTTATATGCCTCCCAGCAAGGGAACAATAGAAAATGCACTGCCGTGATTCTGGATACAAGACTTATATGGAGTTTGTGTACATATTTTCAGGACAAAATAAAAAACTAAGGAGTAAAAAAAGTACATTGCATAGCAACACATTCATATTTATAGTTTCCAGACAGTAGGGGGAGCTCTAGTCTTCCTTTCACATGTTTAATCAGACGGAGCTTAAAGTAGAACTGAAGCCAAGACTTTTTATTTTACTTTTAAATCCAGTAAGGGAGGATTATAACACTCAGCTTTTTTTTCCCCATTGAGGAGATTTCTCTTTATTTCCTGTCTTATTGCCACAACAGGAAGAGGAAATCCTCCAAAGTGAGGAAAGATCATGGTGGCCAGCAGGGTCACCAGAACTAGTGTCCCCATTAGAAGATTTTCCTAGCTACTCCTGCTCTGGTGACGAGCTAGAATTTGAGATTTTTTTTTACTTTCAGTGATGGTCACCAGGACACATAGGGAGGGTGAATCTCCCTAATGGGAAATGAGAAAGCCATTTAAAAAAAAGCCCCATACACACATCTCTATAAAAAATACATGTGTTCAGTTAGAGTCCCAGGATTTAATTTCAGCTGCACATTTGCCAGATTAGCAGCACTTGGCATTGGACTCTTGGTCTATGAATCTAGCTACATGGCACTGCTGCCTATCGGACAGCTTGGTCTGCAGTCACTAAACAAGACACTTCAGATGGGATAACATATCCAAAAGCCTAGGTGTACAATTATGTGACTGGCCCCCAAAAGGAGGCTAAAGCGCTTTCTTCCCTCCAACATTCACGGGGCAGGATGATCAGAACTGAATGTTTGTATTTATTATAGCTACATTGTAATTTTTTTCCCCCAGAAGTGCTTATGGATATTTAAAGAGCTTTTATTTTTTGCCAACCAAGTAAACTTGATGACTGCATGTTAATTGAGCCAAACATTCAGGACAAAACCATTCTGCCATAGAAGAAGAAAAAAAAAGTTTAAAAGTTACAACACCTTGTGTAAGTGTATTCCATATTTGCCTTTATTTCAATCACTTTGCAGCTGCCCCTTGACAGAACTAAACAAAGGAGAAGAGAAAAAAAAACTGGCTTCTTTCACCTCTGTTAACCACGAACAAAAGTGTCAGTTATGTTCAGAAAACACGTAGAACGCCAATGGATGGCCAGCAAGCTAGGCCAATGGGGACAGCTAACAATGAGCTTGAAGCATACTTTTTTTTTTTCCACCCTCTTTTGTTGCAGCTTACAAAGCCCTTAATTAAGACCTGCACAAAGCACCCCTACCGGCTCAGCTCAATAACGAATTACACGCCTGTTTTGCTAAACTTAAAGGAAGAAGAAAAAAAAAATATGCCTAGGTTTTTTGAAACGGCATTTATGAACATAGTGATAATGGTAGGGTCAGAGCACTGCGTAAAGTCTTCTCCAACACATCCCAAAGATTCTCAATTGGGGTTAAGGTCTGGACTCTGTGGTGGCCAATCCATGTGTGTAAATGATGTCTCATGCTCCCTGAACCACTCTTTCACAATTTGAGCCTGATTAATCCTGGCATTGTCATCTTGGAATATGCCCGTGCCACCAGGGAAGAAAAAAATAATGGAAAAACCTGGTCATTCAGTATATTCAGGTAGGCAGTTGACCTAGTTTTTTGGGGGCATAAAGTTGCTGAATCTAGACCTGACCAACTGAAGCAACCCCAGATCATACCACTACCCGATAATCCAGGTGGTTACTTACTTTTCTTTTAATACTGCCCAGGCAGGATAATATATAAAATTATATCCCCACAGTGTCCATGTAGGGTTCTCAAGATGCAACAAGTAAGGTCATTCATCGGTGCAGCTATTATATACCTCTCAAGCACTTTAATGTTATCCCTTCCCAAACCCTTATTTTTAGCCTAACACTAAAACTTAAAGAGGAAATAAATCTAAAAGTTGACTTCATGTCCACTGGTCCCTCTTACTGTGTCCAAGCTATGAACAAACCTTTTCCCCTAAAATAGCAGTCTGTGAAGTAGTCTTAGCAACCAGAGCTACTCAGCACAGAACAATTCTATGCGAGGCAGAGGAACTGACCGACTGCCCCTGCCAAATAGTAACCCTGCCCTACACAGAACTCACCGTCACCTACAGAAGACAAGTAGAAGAACAAAAGCATATACCTGAACACAAAAAACAAAAATGACTCAATAGCACATCCTGGGCTCGAAGTGGGCCATTTCTGGTCAGCCTGATGATTTAAGCAGCATAGATAGTCCAACTTTATGAATAAGGTTGAACTCATGTCATTGTTGTCGTCTTTCTCAAACTGACCAACTAATTAACTAAGTTTGGAATTGGCTATGAGTGAACATGTGATTATTCCCTTTTCCAAGAAATAAAGCAAAAAAAAAAAAGCGTATTATCTCATCAGGTGACCAGTAAAGCATCATATTTGGCAAATAAAATAGAGAAGGAACAACCAACACAATTGTTTCATGGAAGGGCAGATCTTTTAACCCCCTTCAAGGCCTGCCTAATTATAAGTTGCTCATGATCTCAAGCACATCACCACAACTTGAACCAGACACAGATGGCGCAATAGTTTTTGTTTTAAAAAAAGATAAGAACCATTAAAGATGAGCACTTTGCTGCTCGCAAAAGTTTACTATTATTACTGTTATAAAACTTTTTAATTCAAGGTTTTGTTTTTACAAATTAAAATTTTGCTGCAAGGAAATTCACAAGTTTCTAGAAGGATAACCTACTATAACAAGGCCAACTTTGTGAGCTGGATAAATACGCTCCTTTCGTGCAACACAAAAAAAAAAAAGAGTACACACAAAAGCCTTTTAGACTGCACTCTGTGGAAGGACTGACTGTCCTCGGCAGCAGTTTATAAATCAGACACCAGAAAGCTTTGTATGTAAACTTTGGTTTCACGATAAAATGTTATTTATCACAAAAACTAAAACCTCTCCCGGTTTTCGGAAAAAGCCAGACAATGGGCTGCTTTGAAATGACAATTAAATTACCGAAGAACAGACACTGAATTTTCCCTTAAAAACCCCCAAAAAATCCTGTGACCTATTCATTTGAAAAAAATACCTTTTTTTTTTTATCCTGAAAGTGCGTGTAAAGTCAAAAATTTTATTTGCAGTTTTGGATAAGGAATGGTAAAGGTTACCCCTGCCCTTCCCACAACCAGTCAGGTTTGTTTTTTTCCCCTCTGTCTGTGTAACCCCACAGACAGAACAAGGAGATCTCTCTATAGCTAAGGGATATCCCCTCTTGGACAATTGTCACCAGAATCGGTTTCCCCATTGGAAGATTTACCCCTTATGGTACCCCTGGTTCCAGTGACAACTACTGTTAATAGTGCCGGATACAAGGCAAATCTCCCCATCGGGGACACAGACAGGGAAAATAAAGGCCGACAGGGGATCGCTTTCCTCTTCTATTCACAACTTTATAAAAAAAAATTGGCTGTACATACCAGTTTAACCCGTTGTGGACACTGCACATGGCCATAAATACATTCCTGTCCCTTTGCCCCCTGCTTGTTGGCTATTCCCGACTGTCGAAATGACAGCTAGGAGTTACCTTTTAAATACAGCAGCTGTAATATAAAAAAAAAGAAGAAAAACTGACCTTTTTTTGTTTATAAACACTATTTAGGCCAGAGTTAAAAAGATACACAGTAGCATTGTTACCTTTGTATCTACTCTATTTTATTCAGATTAAAGAGATAAGCTTTGATCTGCATATGTCATTATTTTAAGCAACCCGACGAGTAAAAAAAAAAAAAAAAATCATTTTTAAATATTTTTTTCAGTTTAAAAGTTGTCATGCACGAAATCACCACGTTTTCAAAACGCCCAGGTGTGAACCAGGTCTAAGATTTAACTCCCGAGTGTAGTGTCACTTTAAGCCGGTGGAAGACTCAAGATGGCATTTTCCAAAAACGGAACCACCAGCTTTTTTTATGAACCGATGTTTAAAGAGTTTCCAACAGCAAAGCTTTACAGGAAGGCCATTGTCGGTGTCTTGCCTTTCACAGGTACCTTCTCGGATAATATTAAAGTCTTTGTGAGAAGAAAATGTGACACGGCTCTCAAGACGAGCTTGAAGTCCTAGGCTCTGTATGTATTTCAGTTTTCACAGGCTTCATCTCAAACACAAGGCATGCCTCATGTATCCTGTGGAATGCCAGGCCTTTGTACCTGAAGTATGCAAGAACTTTGTTATGTTCAAAACCAGGAAACGTGAGAAGGGTTTGCAATTGACTTTTCTTCAGTAGGACCCATTAAGCATTGACGGTTTCCCCATCAATTCTCATCTTTAAAGCATGCAAGCTTAATGGATAACCGTCAGCATTAATAAAACAAAACACACAAAAAGAAGTGTAGCATACTGAAACTGCAGAACAGGTTAGTCGAAAATAGAGTGAAAGGTTCCATTTAGATTTAGGCACACTAAGAGCCGGACCATACTGATCCATGTGGCGTGCACGGCCGTATTGGGCTGCTCCCGGGAAGGACAGGTGCTGCGTGTGATTGTACACAGCAGCCTGTTCTATATGGGAGTACGCAGCCGTACGGTCACCCGAGCTGGTCCAGGTGATCCTGTCTGCGTCCGAGCACGGACACTAGCACCCATGTGCAGTTCGGGTGACCGTACGGCGACACAGGGCCCGCGTACTCCCATAGAGAAGAACAGGCTGCAGCTTACAATTACACGGAGCACCTGTCCTTCCCGGGAGCGGCCGTGCACGCCACACAGATCTGGGCTGTATGGGCCGGCTCTTAGCAGTATGAATGAGGCCTTAAAGCTGAACTGCAGATAAAAAAAAAAAAAAAAAAAAAAAAGAAAGACACACAGTAATGCAGCCCTCAGTTCCGTTTTGAAATACCTGATCGTGACGGTGATCGATCGAAAGTTCAAACTTATCGAGTTCTGGGACCGCATTACTTCCAGTTTCCTTTAACTACGAGGTTTGCACACAAAACTTCTTCTGCACGAGCGCCATCCGCAGCATTGCTCTATACACATACACCACAGCAATAAAGTAATAAAGTAATAAAATGAAGTGGGATCACAGTAATCAAGCACGTTATTTATCTCCGGTGCCCCACTCAAGAGATAAATAACGTGCTTGATTACTGTGATCCCACTTCATTGCTTTGGTGTATGTGTATAGGGCAATGCCGCGGATGGTGCTCGTGCACAACAAATTTCTTGCCCAAAACACGTAGTTCTAAGGAAACCGGAAGTCATGCGGTCCCACAACTCGATAAGTTTTTACTATCAACAGAACACCGGAACGGGGATAAACTGATGGAAACGGACACGTCCGTTTACATCCAACTTCCCATAAACTGAGACCTTTAAAGGTGACCATACACTTCTTGAGGAATCGGCCGAAATTCGCACAGTGGGTGCCGTTGACGAGGGAGATGACCAGCTCATTAAAGGAGCCGATCACAAAATCTTTGGAGGAACGGAACCAGCAGCCAATGAGCTGCCGGCTCTGTTTGGGTATTATGACAGCAGCTGGCGGTTCCTCGATCAACACGCTCGTAGCCAATGGACTGAACAAAAAAAAACAGAAGTAAATGGCCAGCTTTAGACTGCAGAAGGAATACAGTGTCCTTTCTTCACTCCCAGCCTGACTGGACCATGAAAGAGCAGCAGCATACTGATGATGTCATCTGTCTGCTCTCTCCTATCGCCATGTTTAGTATCGGCAGATATTGATGCAACACACCCAACTGGCAGGGTTTGTGCCGGGGGGGGGCGCATTTCTCCATCCATGCGGTGTAGCATGGATTAAGGAATCAGTTACATTTCTTTATTTAGCCCACAGACCGAACCAAAGCAATCTATTCGGTTATAGCCAGCTTTACATTGCTATCGCAGGGGATGAAGTGTGACTTTTTGTAAAAGGTCCTCTTCCAGGTGAGCCCAGTAGAACTTTTCACTTTCTTCCTTGATTGCATCAGCGTTGAGTGAATGATTTTATTTGCTGACCCAAGTTACTCTTTAACCGTATTATTGCCATCTGTGTGGCAGATACAGTCTACTCAGACTCCCACTAAAGGTAAGCGCTGCCGGAGGCTATGACATTGTACTGCAGGCTTTATCATCAGATAAGAAAAGGTTTACCACACCCATTTGGTGATAACTATGAGAAGAAGCCAAAACACAGCTTCAGATTACAGCCCTGCTTGGAAGTGGAGGGGTAAGGTTCC
>NW_017307361.1:206740-227491 GCF_000935625.1 Nanorana parkeri
CGCCAGTTAATGAAAAAAAAAAAAAGGGGAAGAACTGGTTCGAACAAGGCATCACTTCAAAACAACGGCACGGCGTCATGACTTTCCATACAACAATGACGGCGAAGGCGCCTCTTCTACTCTACAATTTGACACGTGTTGCAGGAGCAAAATAAACTGGATTACAGCTTGGCCCTAGAGCGTGTATGTAAAGAACAATATGTAACAACGGATTGCCTAAACTGTTGTCACTATATATACATACACAAGAAAATAAAATATTATTATTGTGAGGAATCAAACTGTGATCACACCGCAATCTCAACTAGAGGAAGCCATGACCATGCGTCATAGCAGGGGAAATGGCTGTGTTCGTTACCCGAAGCAGAGTTTGCGAACGGAAGCAAAATTTTGCCAAACTTCCTGTTCGCAAACCGAATTGTTCGCGAACAGAAGCATTCGTGAACTGAGGTACCACTATATTATACATTATACATACACACATATATATTTTATTTTTTTAAATAGATATATATTAAACACACAAACACGTGATTTTATTAGCACCAACATTACAGCAAAACCATGACCATGCGTGTAGCAATTGTGTAAAAAAAAAAAAAAAAAAGTTATTTTTTAAACGTTGGTAAAAAAAAAAAAATGCACAGCGCTAATTATTCAATCACTTTTCAGTAAGTAAAGTACAATCAAAGTGCTAAATAAAGTGCATTACCAACATCAATAATTCATCATCAATAAAAAATCTATATAGCAATACTGATGGCGATAAATATTCATAAGCAATAAAAATTAAACATTAAATTAATATATATTGCAAAGTAACTGAATTAAATACATAAAGTATGAAAATAGAAAAAGTCCACTCAAGAGTTTGTGATAGTAATAAGTATCAGTTTGTTTGTTATATACTAATGTATTGTAACAATCCCAATTATAGCCCAATGTGAAGGGCAATCCATTAAACACTGCTCAAAAATGTTCCAATAATCCAAAAAAGTGACTCTCCTCGTGAGGAACACAGCTCCCTTTTTTACCACACTCAGGGCTTTTTAACCATTTACAGATAGATCCGTCAGAGCACGCTTGATATACTAGTTTTAAAACCAGGTCGCATTAATTAATGGTTTTATTCAGCTCCTCCAAGGCTCCCCTCCCGATCCACCAAGCAACCGGTCCTCCGATATCACCGCTCACGCCGGTATTAAAAAAAGCATAGCAAATCGCTCATACTTCTCTAAAGAGCCCTCAGTTCTGATGCAAGCAGTGGTATGTCTCTTGGGAGGAGTTAGGCGAATGCCAAAATGCCTTTACGAGGTGTCAATCTGGTGTAGTGGGCGCTCACAGGCAGACTGCCCTGGGTAATGCCCATGTGTGATTCAGAGCCTCCATGAGTGAAAGAACTGCACTCCAAGAAAGGGGCGGACCAGGGACTGTAAGACTGGGGAGGAAAGAGCTAGCTGATGCTGACTTCCAGCCAGAAAATGAGGCAGGCTCTATCTAAAGCCCATTGTGATATGCTCACAGTGTGCAGTGAAATCAGAGTAAACAATTTCAGTCTAGGAGAGGAGCCGGTACAACTTTGCAAGGAGGAGTGGAAGGCCGGAGTTCTGAAATGCTGGTTGATAAGCAATTCTATTTAAAAAAAAAAACAACAAATGAAGAGTTGGCAGCTTTGCAATAAACACAAGCACTTGACATTCACAGGAAGACTTCCAGGACATCTAGTCATTTATTGATGAAACTCTCATGTTACAAATCTGCCCTTAGATAAGCAGAAGGTCCATTAATAAGCAGCAAGACACATGCCAGAAATGCTTCAATGTGAGACACACCTTGTGAACTCGTGCCTGAGTACACCTCTGAGCAGAATACACACCCACAGCTCGGGCACGGTCACACACTCGGGGTCAGCAGCCAGTGGCTGGAAACTAAGACGTAGGCGTGCCCTGCCGTCCGCTTTATAACCAGCGCACACCGTCTGAAGGCATAACATCATTAAAAAAAAAGGACGGTGAATGCTTATCTCCCGCCAACAGAATCTGGACGATGATCATCAAGATTTCGCCAACAGTTTCCATAACAGATGTTCTTTTGTGATAAAAAGGTCATTTGTGTCAATTGTGGGCGGTGTCAATAATCTTAAAAAGTTTTTACGCAATTCCAAATGCTGATGAAATCACCGACAATGGAAGCTGCTCCTTGATGTTTATACATTTTAGTTTCCTGTAGAATCAGCTAGTCCCCTGATATCCTGTTTATGCTGGCCGCTTTCCCTTGCAGGGTCCAATGGAGCCACCCTTGTGTGTGCATCTTCATAAATCCACAGGCTCAGCAAGGCAAGTTACTCCCCCTCCTCGCTGCTCCTATCTCACTTCTCTTCAAGCTAGTAAATGGACCGCTGCTGGAGACTGTGCTGTCCCTCGTGATCGAATATTCAACAGGAAGTTGAGGGAAGCTGAGCTGAGAGAGTTGGAGCTGTTCAGAAACAGGAAGACTAAGTCGTTGGGCAAAAATGTTATTATTATTTGTATTACAGGTAGTGATATAGCCCCAACTATTTATGTAGTGCTTTACACTGCGCACAGTCACATCAGTGCCTGCCCTCAAGGAGCTTCATCTAAGGACCCTATCTGAATTTATGTGCATTTATTAAGCAAATGAAATAGTATCCGGTTAGTGTTTACATTACACCTTTAATAAATGATAAGAATACAAACAACCAAAAGGAAATTTTTGTTCTAATTCTATTTGCAAAGCATGACATGTATGAATTATTCTAGACATTAAGGCAACAGAGAAATAAATCCCTCGCAAAAGGAAAAAACACACACACTTCTGAAAATGTCTGGAAATGATTGCACTGGTTACTCCTGGTAGATATTTTACTAGAATTGATCTGCTACTGCTCTCCCCACACAGGGGCCTGACTTAGCAAGCCGGTTCAGAATGTATATCTGAAGGTTCAGCGAATGTATATCTGAAGGTTCAGTGAGGCCCAACGTACTTTGTCAAACACATAAATCACATCCAGAGACAGCTCGAGGCACTGCCTTGTTTGGAAATGCTCGCTGAGCAACAAAAGTTTCTCCAAACAAATGTTACAAAGGCCAAAGGGCAGGGAAGGTAATTACTGCAAGGAAATCTCCAAGTCATATAGTAGAGGAGATGCAACTGGAAGGCGGGTGAGGAAGCCAAATTGCACTTGCCAAGTGCCGAAATCCATTGGACACAGTATCTATATGGTGTTGGGACATGACAAAAATTAGCCGGCTGGCAAGTCATCTTCTGTTATTCGAATTATTGGAACTGGTTACAAAATTTCAGGAATACAAACTTGTATTGTACAATTGTGTGTATGTAGGCACCAGTAGATGTATCGAGGTGACTGCTGTACAGCCTTCACCCCATACTGATGAGGCCCAGTGACAATCCAATTATTTATTTATATTCCAACAATTCTATTTATTTTTACATAATATACGAGCGTGGGTACGAGCAAAAGAGGGGATGCATGCACTAATGAGATGGAGCGTGAGAATCAGAATAAGAGCAATCATATGAGAGGTAGAGTGAAGAGTGTGTGCAAGATAGCAAGCCAGAGCGAGAAAGAAACAGAGCAGGAACATAAATAAACATGAACCCCCCCCCCCCCACCCACACCCACACAAAACACACACACACACACACAACCAGCATTGCGATAGCCTGCACCAGGACACCAGGACACAGACAAAACAATTTCTGCGTTCAGAGCGTAAAAAATAGTGCATGCAGCATGTTTTCCATTCGCACTGGACCGCAACACAGGCACTGATGAGCCAAGCGTTCCGTTGTGGCCAAATCGCACTGTGGGGGTGGGGGTGCATATATGGTGTTTACAAGCCCTTAAAGTGGACTGACCATTTAAAAGGAAACCGGTAGTGAAGTATAAGCTCCTAATGGCAGATCTCTCCTTGTGAAAATATGAATTCCCTGGCTGTCATGCTGATCTAATGGTTTCACTAATTTCAGAATCACCAACTTCCAACAACTATAAACTTAAGGAAAGTTAGCGAGAAGTCAGAATTCCCAATCTGCGAGCTTGTTTCAATTACTGAAGTCATCATAGTACAATAAAGATATTCCATACTGCATGCAGCTGTTGAGGCTATTTGGCCATGATCGGTACAATGTATGTAAACCATGGTCCTATGGATCAGTAGTGCTTGGGACCCAACAAGACAGTATTACCGTACCGGTTATGGTGAGAATTACTAAAGTCAAAATACAGCCAGGCAGTTCTGGTCAGCCGAGGCCCTAAATCACTGCTTCGAGTTACTTAGCGCAGACTGTGGGGCAGCTTATGAGGTAATTGGCTAATTAGGCCCCATGCTGTGGAGAGAGGAACCCAAGTCAGTTGTATTATGTTCTGAACAGACCTTCCCTATCAGAACATCATTCAGCCTGCTTACCCACATCTCCTCACAGGATGTGGTATTTCTCTAAGCAGTTTGTCTTAAGCGACAATCCCTTCCCCAGTCTCTGCAGACAATGCTCCGTGATAGTGTGCATTTTGGGAAAATGAGCACACCTTCAAGTACACCTGACCTACATAACCCGAGTGAAATATTAACCGCTTGGTCAACACACCTCCATCTAGATCCCAGAAGGTCCCAGCAAGATAAATAAAGGGAAAGGAGCCAGTTCACATGCTGTGTTTCTCACATAACAATGACGAGCAGATATTCATGCGCTGAACAGGGGAAAAATTACATTAAAGCTGAACTCTAGTAATAAATTATATATATATATTTTGGGGGCTGCGGCACTAGTCACATACGTGACCTTTAATGAAGAATGTCTGATGTCCTGCTGGCTACTGTAAAATATATCCCTTCAGTGGATAATCCCCACTGCTGTGATCTTCCAGAGTTGCAGGGGTGAGAGGCACGGCTGCAACTGTTAAGCGATATTGCTACTCGCCCTTCCTGTCCCCTTGCACATTCACATAACTCCTTGCATTATTTTCCCAGAATGCAAGGCGTTCTGTGAATGGACGATGGTGATCCTCTCATTCATCCTTTCCTTGCCCATCCACAGAACACTTTGCATTCTGTGAATGGTCGAGGGTGATCCTGTCACTCATTGTTTCCTTGTCCATCCACAAAACACTTTGGGGGGAATTGATCAAAACTGGAGCAGACAATCTGGAGCAGCTGTGCATGGCAACCAATCAGCTTCTCTCTTCAGTTTGTTCAGTTAAGATTTGAAAATGAAAGAGAGAAGCTAATTGGTTGCCATGCACAGCTGCTCCAGACTTTGTCTGCTCTAGTTTTGATCAATACCCCCCAATGTATTCTTGGAAAATATCACAAAATGTTTTGTGAACGGGCGAGGGGACAGAAAGGAGAAGGTGAACGGTGCAATCCCTTCACGAGTCATAGCGCCAGACGATCACAGTCTCTTAAGTATCCGGTCTCACTGAAAGGATGCATTTTACCGTAACTAGCAGGACATCAGATTCTTCATTAGAAGTAACTTATGTGACTGGTTCAGCTTTAATGTGAATATACAGCCAGGAAATTGCAAATTCCTGCAGCAGGAATCTCAAAACTGCTGTTTAGAAGCGGCAGATGGCGCCCGTTGAAGTTATTGATCATGTGACAGTGGCACCTTTGAAAGTGGCAGTGCAATGGCACTCCGCATGTTATCGTAACACAGTTTGGAATCAATCACTATCCCTGGACACCAGATCAATGCGTCCACGGATAGTGATTGACTCTTGACCGCAAATGCGGCTGCCGTCACCCCAATCATTAACTGGAACATGCGACTGCGACCACTTCTAAATGGAAGATTTGGGATTCCTGCTGCAGGGAATTGCACGTTCCTGATGCAGGAATCTCTAAATGCACCTACATTGTAGGTGTAAATGAACCTTCAGAGTCAATTTAAACATGATGTGGGTCAGGCGAGTCCTGGAACCACCTCCTGCTGTCACATAATCCTGGACATGGTCTACCTCTGGAACAGACACGAAGCAGGAAACATTCTTCATGTCATACAAGAATGATTGTGATAAGAGATACTAAGCTCCTTAGGCGACAGTGACTGATAGAGATATTCCAATGTCTGCCTGAGCTTTCCAAACTTGCTCACACTATACAAAACAAACCTATGCCAAATAAATACAAAGATCTACAAAACAATAAAAAGTAACCCTGAAAAGCCTTCTACAGGGCATGGTTTTCAGCTATGAATACCCCAGCTCCCAAAAACCACAGAATAAGGTTTGCCTGCAACTCTGCCTTCCAGTCCCACAATCTGTTAAAAGGATGGCAATTAAACGTCTCACATATTTACTTTGTCAACAAAATGCCTATTGAAAGCACAGGCACACAAGCCTCCTACTGAGAGACTGGATCAGACTATTCATGTGTAACCAAAATGCTAATGATAAAAACCTCCCCTCAAATAGCATCCTCGGTGAATGAATTGTAACAATGGCAGAGAAATGTAACAGGGCCCCATTATGTCTTATAAATGGGGGGTTTTGGAAAAATTAAATGCATGCTAACAGTCATCAGAGAATGAGATTTTGCACACTGCGTTCATTTTTTTTTAAACGTTTCCTGTTCCATGATACCAGGCGTTTCAGGCTGCTGCCGATGCAGAGCTAGAAAATGGTGTCACCCCGCCATCCTCCCCTCAATGGATGATCAATGTAGATCTAAGTTTAACTTCCAAAGAGTGACACCTTTATTAGTCCCCATTCACATATGGATGTATGGTGAATGCACCTAAAGTGCTGGTGATTGAACCCCAAACGCAGCTGGGCACAACATTTGCTACATGCATGACTTTTCCCGTCTTTGGCAAGCGTTTAGCACCCATTGCAATCTATTTTGTTAGCGTGTGTCAAGCCACCAGCCCCCCCAAAAAAGCAAACAGTTAAAATAATAAATATATATAAAAAGCTGCACATCAGACAGTGTGCCCATCAACAAGCATGGTTAAGGTACTGATTCAAAAAATATGGAACAGACAAAGGACGCGCCACCCTCACTTCTCGGCACGCAGAGGTGCTCAGATCTTCCTTGATCATCCACTCATCCCCACCTGTTACTAGCCCGACTTAGAAGATTAAACAAGCAATTTCATGTGAGAGCGCTACCTGCGCAGGTTTCAGGATAGTTCAAAAGGTTTATAATTGCCTTCATCATAACCACACATCTAAATGAGGGTGACTAGCCGGCCAAATACTACTGCCACTGTCATCTAACTTGAAAAGAGAGAGAGTGCCATTAGTCAAAGAATACATGTCTTTGTTACACTAAACTGTTTATCTGTGGTGACACCATAAATTACTGCTTAACATACACTGCCAGGATAAAAAAAAATTGAATTACGGCACGTATTCGCCATAGCATCATTTCGATAACCTTATGCAACGTCACAACATTTTGTTCCGTCCAGAGTTAATTTTTCACCAAGATCTTGTAGTGATGATGGGAGAGTCGGACCACTGAGTAAAGTCTTCTCCAGCACACCCCAAAGATTCTCAATGGGGTTAAGGTCTGGACGCTGTGGTGGCCAATCGATGTGTGAAAATGATGTCTCCTGCTTCCTGAACCACTCTTTCACAATTTGAGCCCGATAAATCCTGGCATTGTCATCTTGGAATATGCCCAATGTGCCATCAGGGAAGAAAAAAATCCATGGATGGAAAAACCCGGTCATTCAGTATATTCAGGTAGGCAGCTGACCTCATTTTTTGGGGACATAACTTTGCTGAACATAGACCTGACCAACCCCAAATTATAGCACTGATCCAATGAAAGGCTTTTTACTTATCTGCTTCGCTAAACCCAGGTGGTGACTTTTTTTGGGGGGGGGTGGCGGGGCAGGCAGTGTATATTCTCTTCCTATTCACACTATAGCATTGTGCTGCAGGTACAGGTATCTGTGCATTGAGTGCACACCATCATACAGCACAATGTGCTGCAGGTTGGGTGCACTGGTGTCCCTACTCGTCTCTCGGCTAAACATCTGAACTGCGCATGTGCCTGCCCCAAGATCCTTTGCAGCTGGCCGAGAAATTTTCAGATGTTAGGACGGAAGCGCGCGGCAAAGACACAGGGAAGTATTAAGCCTTTTTTTTTATCGTTGCAGTAGATATATGCCAAAACATGCAAGGGTTTAATAACCCAATAATTTTGATTGGCACCCTAGCACACAATTCTATAAAAGTTTTCCTTCAGAATAGAAATTGGAGCTGGATTTCCAAATGAAGGGAATTTGCAGCACTGAGTTTGGGTTACCAGATCCCCTCCAAGATCAAAAGACTTTCTTGTTACAGGAAATCCAAAGATGTGGTGGTAGAGCAGTGAACCCACCGATAGGTCAAACGTAACTTGAGTATAATTCTTAAAAGGCAGCTCTCTGTCAACTGGGGCATCCCCAAAGGTCTGTAGAGTGGTCAAAACAGCATATGAAATATGAGCAACAGGTCTGTACTAGGTCCAGTAAAAGGTTTAATATGTCACATGTTTCAGGGGCCCACAGTTCCCCTTTATCATGGCTTGAGTGTTGACAATAATGGGGTATAATGGACAGCAAACATGTAAAACAAGGATTTGACTGATTCTAAAATGCCTGTCTGACAGTTGATATCAAGACTGGCATTTAAGCATGCTGACCAGTAAAACTTAGACTATCCAGCCCTGACGAAGGAGCAGAGTCCTCGAAATGCATTGGCTAAATCCTGTGTATACTGTGAATTGTTGTCAAGATAAATACACTTTTAATGGATCTAATACAGGCCTGTGGTGCTGCTATCCTTTTGTATGATGTTTTCTTACAGGAAATGGTAAGAAAAGAAAACCAATGGTCATACGCTAGTGTGGTCACTTGTGGATTTGCACATACAAGGATTATTGGGATACAGGAGCCTAAAAAAACATTAAGACTTTCCCCCTTATTGCATTACACAGCATCTGTGCAAATCCTCCATTCGCCAATGTAAGGATCACATTTAATCTATACAAGAGGGCCTGAAACGGGTGCCAAAACCGCCTCTGGCACAATGATAGTTGCATAAACCTCTCTTGTGGCAGCTTGTGCCCCATTGTTTGGTTTCCTATTAGACACACACATGATGGAAGGAAAACAGTCATTCTCAGCAGGCTGTAAACTTGCACCTCTGTGTGAATTTGAGATATTCTTCCGCAAATCTCAATTTTAATAGAAGTTTGCCAACAGCCAAAAAGAAAGGTTATATTTTTTTTTTTATAACCACACTTTATTTTATGTTCCATCTATACAACACCTTCCCACGCCTCCCCAACCAGTTTTAACCTGATAGTGGAAGGAGCTAAACCTTATAAAACTTGCCCTTATCATTCCCTTCCGGTCCATAAAGCCCAACTTTATGCAAAATAGCATGTAAGTGCAGACTAGTGGAGCCTGGAGGAAACAATATAGTATGAGGCATAACCTCAGTGTTTCCATAGCTAGAACTGGAATCCTTCACAGTTAAATGCCTTTGGTTGTGAAGGACAGTTCATCTCAACTATAAAAAACAGGAAGGACCTACCCTGCTTTTTGTTCGGTTGACGGGTGATCTCGGCGCCCGATTTAAAAATAAACTTTATACAAATGTTTTTTTTTTTAGGTGCCATTAAACCAATCTTCTTGTATAAAAAGTATGACATTTATCTGGTACAATTACATTAAAAAAGATTTGTAAAATAAATCACAGTCAGAACTCCACATCTCTACAGTATACCTCTGTGGTCCACTGGCTAACCGGCAACATTTAACATATATTCACTGTTGTGTTGAGCCACTATGAAATTATATACGAAGACAAGCCAAGATCCTGCAGACTGTTATAGCAGTTGCTTAGTACAGAGAATACAAAATTATATGTTGTTGGTTAACTAGAGGCCCATGGAGGTATACTTTAGTGATGTGGAGTTCTGACTCCCACTTGCTTTATGAATTGTTCTGAAACAGAGTTTAGGATTTGCATTGTTCGGTTGTGGTACTTCAAGGTAAAAAACTTGCATTTCATCACTTTAAGTATATGATAAGTTGAAAACCTTAATGGTTTCCTTGGACTCTCAGCTTCCAGCAATGAGATCTACGCACCTGAAGTTTTAGAGATGCTCACCTGGCCAATATTTGGGGCTCTCACTCTCTCTGCTGCACATTTTATTCACACCACCTTTTGAAGATGTAGTAACAAGGCTGCATTCACTTTCTAAAGGTGCCCATACACCTTACGAATATCGGCCGATTTTCATTTGTGATCGCGTTTTCATCCGATATTTGTTAGGTTGATAGGCAGTGTACAACCGCAAATACTGTACCATTGTACAACTTTTGACTTTCCAGCAGGTTAGAAAACTTTGGTCGATATTACGGTTTTCACAAGGTTGGTGGCGTACGATTAACACTGCTCATGTGCAAATGTAAATCTGTGCGGTCGATTAACTAAATTCGTCCAGGTGATTTCTGCTAAAGACCGCTAATTGAACTGTGCGCCGGTCGGCGCACAATGGGGCCGCCGTACGAAAATCGTACAACGGTTCGTTGATTGCAAGGTGTATGGGCACGGTTACACTGCAGAAGACACCATGGCAGAGGAGCCAGGAGAGCTAGCAAACAAGTCCAAAAGACATCCAAGTTCCCATTAAACAATTCGGCCTGTCCTTTAGCCCTTCCAACATTCAACAAAAACAGTCCACCTCTTCAGAATGTTTTAACTAAGTCCCTAACATGGGTTAGTCATTTTAAGAATAGGCTGCACAAATATCCCATAAGGGAAAAAAGAAAACAAAGCTGCTTTTAGCTCACACATTGACATGAATTTAGATTGTCAGATATTACATGAACAAAGCCAAGTGTCCCAACTTGTTGCTGCTTGCTTGTTTACTTTCAAATTCCTTTACCACAATAGTGATCAACCATGTCTGTGCAATTGCCAAACTATACAGCACTTATAAGTACGCCCAGGCAATTGTATAGAGTCTCCCTCTATTGTCCTGTTGTGGCGGATGGCTTTTCATAAAAGCCCAAGATCTCCAATGCTAGAGTAATCGCTTTGTGCGCTAAGTGTTCAGTAAATTTACCTGCAGTCCAGAAGCAGTAGAAAAACAAGCATAAAAACAATTCAAGCCAAGACCACACAAAGAGTGGCACAGTATGTAAACTTATGTAATGAAAGAGCAATAAGGTGCAAGAACACATGGCCCGAATGGTACCCATACATTGGCTGGTAAGTTTAAGACCTTCCTTGCCAATGCACAGCCTGTGCACGTGCCAACACCAACACTGAAGGCTAATAAATATACGTTCAAACATTAAGCAGCCAAACCAGGGAAAAGCAATTACACAAGTACTTCCTTGCAGATTCCATGTTAACAGAGATCAAGTGGTAGCTTCACATAAGAAATGCAGTCAAAGACGACACTATTTTTTTTTTTTTACTTGCAGCTAGCTCGAGCAACAGAACTGCTCGGGTGGATATGCAGGTGCTGCAAGGAGTGTCTCATTGTGCGTTTTTAAATTTCTATTCACCACTGCAGTTTAGAGATGTCCCCTTACCCCAGCACTGGTACAGGACCTTTTCTCACAAAGGCCATTTTCAGACAACATTAGCCAATGTGGAGTCAATTGAGTGGACAAACCCTTGCTCACTCATGTCCCCTGGAAAGTCCTATGTTGTATACCTTTTAAAAATTGTGTGCACCAAACATATAGTGTTTGGGTAAGGGGATTAAGGAGAGGAGCAATCTTTTGGGCACACCTTTGTCTATGTAGTGACTAGACTGCTAGCACCTAGCCCTCAATTTCCCTAAGCCCCCCAACCAGTTCCCATGAAGGCTGTCTTTATTCAAGCATGCCAAATGCAGCACAAGCCTAAAATACAATAATGCATGTATATCAATCTATTATGGTTGTACCGACCTCCCTCCAGCACAGAGATTTTATAAACTTTTATTCAAGTTCTCACTATGCACGGAGACAGGGCTGGCCTGTTTCCAGGAGCCAGGTAGCCAATGCCAATAAAAATTTGCTGCTGGCTCCTGGGTTGGACAGATGGACTTCAACTATCCAGCCTGAAGCCAATGGACTTCAACTATCCACTACTTGACAGCAAGTTTATAAATTTAAGAAACACATAATTTTTTTCACTGTGAGTAACATTTCTAAGTTGCTCTAAAAGAATGTCCCTGTTATGGCACTAAAGTGCAAAGGAAGTAGCCCTAAGGCCTTATGCTCACGGCGGTAACTCGAGGCGTACACGTCCGTATCGGGCCGTTCCCGGGAGCGACAGGTGCTGCATTAAGTTGCCTGTTCTTCCCTATAGGAGGATGCGGCCATACGCACACCCAAACTGCACATCCGTAGATGCGGGTCTGTGTCTGAGCACAGACACCCGGACCCACACGGATGTGCAGTTCGGGTGTGCATATGACTGTATACGGCCGATTGTTCTCCCATATGGTAGAACAGGCTGCTACACCCAGCATCTGTCCCTCCCGGGAATGACCTGATACGGGCATGTACGCTGCACGGACATGTAGGCCCCGAGTTAATGCAGTGTGAATGAGGCCTAAGTTGCAATGGACAGATCAGCATTTACTGGAGCTCATGGAAACACATGCCAGGTGAAGTATTAAAGCCAGAGACAGCCAGGCAAATGGAAGATTTTGAAGAGAGGGCACGAATTTCAGCTCTTGCATTTCTTTCCCCAAGACAGGTTCCCTCCCCCACCACAGTGTTGTGTAGCAGGTAATGTGCAATGCGTTCAATCAGTGTATAATGGACTGTCAATGCACCACACCACAGGAACAACAAAAAAACAACATACCTGAAGCAATTTTTTTTTAACACTAAGCATTGTATGTGCATTGCAATGCAGCTCAGTCAGCCTCTACGGTATTTGTGCATCGCAGTGACATTTAGAATGACCTGGTGTGCATTACCGCATGCTGAGTTAATGCCAAAAATTTCAAGGTATTTAACATGATTTGCAAAATTCAAAATGTCATTTAAAAAAGGAGAAACTACAAGGCAATGTAGGTCACGGTCATGGTTAAGAGGACTGCTTGTACTGGAAAGCAAAAATAAAGCACACTTTTGCCAAACTGCTGACCTGCATCTCATCTGCAGCGAGGAACAAAAATCATATTGATTTAATTTATAGTCAAGATTGGTTTGGATATGAAAAAGTTTGACCCTTAAAAAACCAACTCTGCAAACTTCTCACCAAAAAAAACAAACAGCAGAAAAATGTGCCATCTACAGCAGATAAACATCTCCGCTTCCAAAAGGTACCGTATACTCTTATTAAACTTGACCTTGGATGGCGAGTAATACCTGCAGAGCTCGACACATTCTTTTAACTCGTATAGGAATCAGCAGACTATAAACTCAAGTTTATCAATTCTCGGAAGATTCCACTATATTACAGTATAACCAGCAACAGACAATTTTATGACTTATCTGGCAGACTTTACATGACGGTTGGCCTACAATGCTAGAAAAAGCATTGAAACAGCTAAAAGGAAAAAAGGTGTATTTTAAGCCTGTACATGCTTCGAGTTATCATGTTTTGATAACTTTTACATGTTATGTATTTTCACGATTGCATTTGGTAGAAACATTTGGAGTTTATGCTACAAGGAGTAGCAAGAAAAGTTTACTAGTTTAAAGTCATTAGTAGGGATGCACCGATACCTGTTTTTCTGTATCTAGTACGATTACCAATATTTATATTTAGGTACTTACCGATACCGGTACTTCCGATTGCCCAGGAAGCTGTCTCCATGCTATCAGGAAGCCAGGCAATGTGTCATTACTCGCTGCCCGGCTTCCTGATTGGCCGCAAAGCCGACTGACTCCAAACTGATTGACCCAAGAAGCCGGCTTCCCAGCCAATCAGCATCAGGAAGCAGGGCTGCAAGTAATTTTCTGCGGCCCGGTTTCCTGATTGGCCAGTAAGCCGCCTCCGTGTTCCTTTGCGGCAATGTCAGTCAGAGGAAATGTCCCTCGGACCGGAAGTTCCAGTATTGGGATAAGTATCAGATCATGATGGTACTGCTACTCGCCCAAAATACTCGGTATAGGCACATCCCTACTTATTAGTTTAAAGTTAATTTATAAGAGGTATTTATATAGTGCTTTACATACTATAAATGTATATCAGTCCCTGCCCTCATGGAGCTTACAATCTAAGATCCTTACTTCGCATCCATACATACCCATACTAGGGCCAATTTAGACGAGAGCCAATTAACCAGAGGAAACCCATGCAAGCACATGGAGAACATGAAACTCAATGCAGATAATGTCTGGTTGGGATTGTAACCGAAGACCCCAGCATTGCCCATATGCAACTATAAGAGATGCAAACTATAAACTGAGAAAAGTTTTTTGGAAACAAGTTCACACAAGATTTTTCTTTCACAATAAAGTGGACCTTCCCTGAACATGTAAGGTCCGCTTATCTTGGAACCCCACCCCCTGGGTATTAGTTGCTCAGTGAAAGGCCTTTAGTTCCATATACTTTATTCCTAGCTTAGGGGCTCACTTAGGAAACACATTAGGGAGACTAACGGCCACAGTGTCAATGCCAAGAGATGCTCCACCTAATGTTTATGTTAGTTTTGAGTAGTAAAGAGTTAATCTAAGCTATTCAGCTCAGACTCTTCCATCCCAGGGCATCAGAGAGCAAGCAGTAAGAATTAGGAATGAACACCAGACATCCCATTTGAATGTCCATGTAGACAGAACCTTAGAATGAAATGGGTACAGCCTATAAAAAGTAGGACACACAAGTTGCTCTGTCACACAAGCAAAGGAACTAGGGTGTTGATCTGTTCAAGGTCACAGTAGCTTAGGAAGTGAACTGACACAGGAGGTAAAATTGCCTCAGGAAAGTGTGATACAACCATGTCATTTGTCACATCAGTCTGAAATGTTCTTAGTAAGGCAGCCGACCTGAGGCACTCTCTGGCTGTTAAACTACATATGTAAGCATGGCCATACATATTTAGGCCTGTTTTAGCTGGTTTTCCAACATACATAGGACTCATATGTCTGCATAACAATAGGAAGCAGTGCATAGCATCAGGTAGCAAATGTTCTTATACACCAGTGTTTCCCCAAAGTCCCACCAATAATTCAGGATGAATTGATGACTACTCAAGGTTCTAGACTCAATATCTGGCACTATTGGGTTGATGTAGTAAAGGAGTTGAGGGTCTTAACTCACTAAATTATATGACTCTTCACTTCAATTATCCAGTCATGTGAAAAGCAAATTCCTGTTCTCTAAGAATACCCAATCACATGCAGATGAAAAGAGTAAAACTGTAAATCAACCCCACTTACTGCACCAGCACAAGGTTATCTACAAAACATGCACTTCTAATTGGAGTGTGACTAGAGGACAGGTTTGGGAAGCACTGCTATTCGCCACAAGATCCAGAAGGATCTTTGTTTTATAAAATCACAAGTTAGCTAGGTTATTCACAGACGTGACCAAAAGTGCCAAATATCGGACAGCCAAGTGAACCTGTGCCTCATCCGAAAATGGGAAACAAGACCCTGACCCTTGTTTACTGATGCACTCATCTTGTCCATTGAGGATACAAATCCCTTTTCTACTTCAACTATCCCACGCCCTTTAAATCACAACAGCTGGACTTCAGCTTTGAACTGCGAATAACACCAGACAAAAAGCCTAACGCTTGGTTTACATACATAACATGTTAACTGCTTTACCTGCCTAAAGATTTGAAATTATGTTCAGCCAGGTTTGTGATTCAAAAAGCTCAGGGAGGTCCTGGGCGGCTCCTTCAGACTACATTGTAATTAAGCAAGACATCCTGGTGCAGGAGCCACCATAAATAAAGTGGCACACAATAAAGGTCATCTCTCTGCTTTCTAGTTCCACACTATGCCAGGTAGTAGAGTCCTGATGGCCTCAGAGAGAGAGAAAAAAAAAAGGGAGAATCATACATCATAACAAGCATGGACAGGCCTTTCACTACCCATTCTTAAAACTCTGCAATCTATGGTTACCCTAATGTGACCATAATCCTGACATGGTGGGTCAGAGGGTACTGAAATCTGCCACACAAGAAAAAAAATCGTGCAAGTACTTTTCCTGCGTTTTGAGTTTTTGCACACGAGTCCCATGGGAATGCATGTTTTGCGTATAAAACCGCCTAGGTGTGATCAGGGACTTAAAAGTCCATTTCCACCTTTGCAAGTGATTTGCATTTATTGTGGTAATGAAGAGGTGCAGTGATGTATTTGTGTGCATATTTTCATGACTCACATTGCAGGCTTTGTTCTTTTTTTTTAAATAAAGTTTTTATTAGGGTTGAAGGCAGGAAACTCAGTCTGACACCAGGGTTGGATGTAAAGTAGACGCTAAACAGCTCTTGCCCCTCCCTGATATTTATTGTAACATGATCAATAAAGAGCACCTCTGCCTTTACACACAATATACACCATCTGGGGAGGGAAGGGGTGGTGCCACTTTAAATGCTAATGAATAGGGGTGGGGTGGAGAGGTCACTTTTACTATACATACATTACTTGCAAAGCACAATTGCAGCCATTTCCATGAGAAGATAAAGAAAGCCAACAAAAAAAAAAGCAAGTTCGTGTGTTCGTATACATCAACTGTATATGCCTGCTTCATGTTCACTCGATGTACATCACTCAAAGGCAGAAACTGATTTTAAGGTGTTAAACAATATCTTACAAATCATATGTACAGCAGACCTACAGCAGTCTAAGTGAACTGCAGTAATCCCGGTGCCACCCTTATTACATGGGAGCACGTTGTGCAATCCTTATCTGCCGACGCTGTGAAGGTTTGGCACCTGTGTCTACTAAGTTTGCTCACGTGATACAATTTGTAGCAACGTGTGCAGTGGGAAGGTTGCCACAGTGCAATTATAAGTACCTTTTAGTGTTAAAAAACCCCAACAACACACACAAAACTATATCTCACCCACATCAATCACAGGTGGTATGCTATATACACCATTCCATGTGTTATATTAATATGCAGGAACACTAAAGAATGTGAACACGACATGTTTGCCCTATAGGTCGGACAGTTTAGGGGAGGGAAAAAAAAAAAGGAGGGGGGTTTCTACTAGGAAACGATGCCTATTCATTGTTATTCTTGTCCAGCATATTGAAAGTCTAGAAGGTCTGCATTTACCAGTGGTTACATTGGATGAGTAAGCTCTGCTTGTAGTATAAAAATACTACAGACTTAGAGACCCTGTCATCATTTCAACAACACTCTTCCCATAACATTATATGTGCATTTAAAGTAATATATGTAGGTTAAGTACCAGTAAAAGCCTCCCTTGTGTACATATCCAAAAGCCCAAAAGTGATCTTAGAGACTCAAAGATGTCAACTGACACTCTATAGCAGCTACATAAAAGGTTATGCATGAGCTGGGCCAGCACAGTAGTTCCCTGGAAGAGGAGAGGGCTATGCCATGCAAAGGAAGGCACTGTTCTATGAAAATTAATCTTCTTGCATATGTAATCATTTGCTGGCAAGCCTAATGGCACACAGCACGTGAATAAAATGCATTTATGTTGGATGAAATGCTGCAAGTAAGCATTTAAACTACTCTATTTTTCTGTGAATTACCTGCAATTGCTTAATTTGGTGACAGGGTCTCTTTAAACTACTAAACCAATAGGAAGACGGCAGTCCCTAGAAGACAAAAATCGATATTAGCATAATTCTAAAAGAATGCTGGTAGGGTAATTGGCTCCTGTCTAAATTGCCCCTGGTATATATGGTACCTAAAGATTTTAACCCTTTGTGGCCAGGGACTGATCCAAATGAATAGTATGTAAAGCACTGTGTAAATTGAAGGCACTATATAAATAAACCAGTAACTCCCAGGTACAAGCACAGACATTGGTAGAACTTTGCTGGCTGGGTTTTCAATCTTTTTCCAGTTTATGGTTGAAAAGGTCTACTTGGTTCCCAAAAACGTATCAACTTGACTGCAGCTGTTTGACTAGTTTCACTTGACAGAAAAAAACTTTCCCTTCTTCGCAAGAAGGCTACATATACAGGATTCATATTTAGCTATTGTTTCCACAGCGTATGGATTCAGCTGCAGTAAACAGTTGGTCTACACAACTAGCTTGATGCTTTTCTGGGTGGGAAGCAAGAGGTCAGAAGGGGTAATTGCAAGTGAACTTCAACAATACTGCGTTCTAAAGGACAGCCGGTCATGCCTCAATCTACAGAAGTAGTCAGCCTTTTCTCTGCCTATCCCAAAGATCCAAAACCCTGGCTATAAAAAAAAAAAAAGAAGAGCAAAACAATATAAAAGTAGGGATGCACCGATACCAGTTTTCCGGTATCCAGTAAGAGTACCAATATTTATATTTCGGTATTCGCCGATACCAGTGCTTCCGCTAACATGGAGCTGGCTTCCCGGGCATTTAGGAAGACAGGCAGCATGTCATTACCTACCACCCTGCTCCTCGATTGCCCGAGAAGCCGGCTCCATGCTATTTGGCCGACTCGATGCTGAGCATCAGGAAGCTAGGTAATTACCCACGCCCGGAAGGCGGTCTCAATGCCGTTTGGCCAACTCATTGTTGATTGGCCAGGAAGCCAGCTTCCTAGCCAAGCGGCATGGAGCCGCCTTCCCTACTAACCAGAAACCCGGGAGGTGGGTCATTACCCGCTGCCCGGCTTCCTGACTGACCGGGTAGCTCGCTCAATGCTGTTTGGCTGGAAAGTCGGCTTCCCAGCCAAATCATCATGGAGCCAGCTTCCAGGTCAATCAGCATGGAGCCGACTTCCCAATTGGCCGGGAAGCCAGCTCCATGTTCCCTCGCGGCACTGCCAGTCAGAGGAAATCTTCTCTTATTGGGGAAGGTATTGGTGTCTGTGCATCTATAATATAAAGTCTGTGTCTATGCATTTAGTCTACAGGTCATCTAGCATGTCCAGAAGATCCAAACCTCTGGTTTTAAAAACTGTTGCAAAAGAAAGTGTGTGTGTGTGCTTGTGTGTGTTTTATAAAGGTCATCTAGTATGTCTAGAAAATTAAAACCCAACTATTAAACTAGAGCAAAACAATAAAGTATGTGTATGTATTTGTTCTACAGGTCATCTAGTATATCCAGAAGATACAAACCCCTGGCTATAAAACTGCAGCCGCACAATATAAAGTATGCGTCTACGTATTTGCTCTACAGGTCATCCAGTGTGTCTGCAGGGCTACTACGGCACACAACACATGACAATAACAAAAATCGACAAAGAAAGAAGCAAGTACAGAACACAAAGTAATAAATTCTCTTCAACAAAGAAAGAAAGCTGGAACTCTCTGGTGAATACACGGGCAGAATGCTAAAAGCCGTTTTTAAATAGCTGTTACACAACACGAGTGCCGAGTCTGGTTCTTTGCCTTGTAATGACATTCAGCAATATAATCACTAGGTATTTTTTTAACCATTACATTTAATAGGATTGATCCAGGACGCATGGGTGTGAAGACGCTAGGTCAGAGGCTTCGGAGTCTGAGAATATTTGGGTTCTCTAGATTCAGATGCAACAAACATTCTACTGAAATTAAAGAATATCTAAACTGAAGAACAAAATGTATTAGAATGCAGCTTCTGGTCTTTAGATATGGCTACTGCATTAGTTTCTTCAGTTTTTCCCCCCTTTATCTTCACCTAGTGATACTGCGCACACTCCCTGTCCTAGGGTGACTTATTCAACATACTGAGTCTATAACAGAGCAGTGTTATCACACTAGGCTGATCTCTCCTGATTTGGACTGCAGAACACCAACCACCTCTATAACATAGGAGAAGGGGTTCTGTAGTCAATAAGGGGGAACTGGGTAGGGCCAATACCAATGCGTACAAAGCTTGAGATTAGCAAAGAAAGTCATAAGCTTACTAGATTTCTTGCAGGATCAACAGGTATTTTTCTGCACTTAGATATAGCAACATGACTTCAATGGCATATATAGCAGACTGAAAAGATTCAAAGAAGAGCTCATCATTAGAGTTTACATAGACTATATTTTGGGGTTTAGAGGCCATGGCAAACTGGCAGATAAAGAAAAATGCCATATCGCTGGGATCGCCTGAGTAAATAATTTAGAACTACGTGAAAAAACTTGAAGGAGAAACTATGAGGCGAGTGAAAATCACTAACCCTCATAGTTCGAGCCGACAAGTGACAATGAAACTGTCACACGTCGGCTCAATAGATCGCGAAGTGAGCTAACACATGCCGTCGCTCGCTCACTTCTCGATCATCTCCCTGCAGAGAGCAGTGACTGGCAGTCACCGCTCCCCACCGGGATTCCCCCTCCCCGATCCTCCAGCGCTGACTGAAGGGACGGACAGGGAGGGGGTGGGTATAGCTGGCTCTGCCTCTAGATAGGCAGAGCCAGCTGTCACTCACGCAGCTGGGTGGATCTCAACAGCATTGTTGGGATCCGTCCCCACTGCAGCAGTCTCAGTGTATAGTGAGCTGTAGCTCGCAATATACTGAGCTTTGGGTCACAGGATGAGGCCAGTATATGTCCTTCCGTGACCCTTAAGAGCACTATGGGGAAAAACACTTACCCCATTAGTTCTCTTTTAATTCACCATGTCCAATACAGTATACTGGATGTGAGGAGGCCGAGGGACATCCTAAATCGCTGGAGCAGAGGGGGAGATAGCTGCT
>NW_017307361.1:227546-231947 GCF_000935625.1 Nanorana parkeri
CAGGAGGAAGAAGAGTAGTCCAACAAACAATTCCACATGTGTATGACTGTAAAGCTGGCCATACACTGCTAAAATTTTGACCAAGTGCTGCTGATTTGGTAGAAATTCAAGCAGCGTGTGGCCCCTCGGGACAGTCCTGTTCCACATAAGTCTATTTTTCTGGGCTAGTTCACACCAGATGCAGTTCGTTCAGTTTTGGAGCTACATTAAAATGCATCACAATGCTTTTCTATGGGATCCTTGAGTTCTGTGCACACCAGTGCAGTCCGTTCCGATGCAGCCAGAAAAAAAGTAATGCTAGCCTTATTTTAGCTGCATCGGACTGCAACGGAACGCATCAAAAACACATGCAAACGCAACGAAATGCACCCAAAATCCCATTTTAAGCAACAACAAAAAAGAACCACCGCCAAAAAAAAATTATGATGCATCAATCATGGTAAAATCACAGTAAAAAAAAAAAAAAAAAAAAAAAAAAAAAAAAAAAAAAAAAAAAAAAAAAAAAAAATCGCTGCAAAATGCATTGCACCGGAGATGCGCAGAAACATGCGGCAATCAACCTTTGTCAAAAGGAGCCGGTCTGAAAATTCTCGGCCGAAGGGTGACAGCAGCCAATTGCCATCAGAATACAACAGCTTGGCTGTTTAGCATGGATGGGGGATGCATGGGGTGAACGACTGGTGTATGGTCAGCTTAAGAACTAAAAGGATATACAGTTTTGAGTCAAACACGGCTTAGAAAAGTTCCGTTCCAAAGCTTCAGTATACAGCTTGCCTCCCATATTACCATCAGATTGTACAATCTCCTTCAAGTTCAAAAACAACCACCATGTGGTGCAGCGGTAGGCAACCTCAGCACTCCAGCTGTTGTGGAACGACAAGCCCCATGGGGCATTGCAAAACTGACAGCCACAGGCATGACGAGATTTGTAGTTTCACCACAGCTGGAGTGCCAAGGTTGCCTACCCCACCCCTGATGTAGTGCAAAGGTCCACATAATACACTGGACATAGCTAAAGTGTTTAGATACGGCCTAGCACTAAATCTAAAATGAGATTGTACAGTGCATGTTTCAACGTGTAACCAGCATGAGGTACTCGGTGAACATCCATTAGTTCCTTCACAAATTCACAAACAGATATGCAATAGCATGTTGTTGCTCTGCTATAAGAGTGACCCAGGTGTCTGTTGTGCACAAAGTACAATCTGATAATATACAACTCTGTGCACATCTTGTAAATTGTCCCATTGTGAAACCACATAGGCAGCACTTTGAATCTGTATACACATTCTGCTGTAGCCAAGTAGTAAGCAGGGGAAAATCTGCAAGGCTAGCATCCTTTATTTCCATTTCCGACAACACGGCAGGAAGCTACCTGCAGCCAGAGGTCTCGGCAACATCCCTGGACATTATATTTAAAACTGCAAAAATGACATGTGATTTACCTTTACATAGCACAAAGAATCCGGACACAGACGGCAGAATCATTATCTAATTTGCTGTGTGCCACAGTGCTACATAAGGACAACCTCCATTAACATTGAAACCATAGATGCCAATTGCTAATATACACTGGGCACAAAAAAGTCACACACACTAATGTTTCGTTGGACTGCCTTTGATTGCAGCATTGTTTCGATAAGCTTATGCAGTGTCACAACATTTATTTCCATCCAAAGTTGTATTAATGTTTCACCAAGATCTTGCAGTGATGATGGGAGTCGGACCACTGCGTAAAGTCTTCTCCAGCACATCCCTAAGATTCTCAATGGGGTTAAGGTCTGGACTCTGTGCTGGCCAATCCATGTATGAAAATGATTTCTCATGCTCCCTGGACCACTCTTTCACAATCTTAGCCTGATGAATCCTGGCATTGTCATCTTGGAATATGCCCAATGTGCCACCTAGGAAGAATATATAAATCCATTGATGGAAAAACCTGGTGTAGCAGGTCATCATGTAGAGAGCCAGGAGAGGTCCTGTCCGGGGTTTATGTGTCGCCCAGATTCCTCTCTTACACCTTCTGGAACCTCTGGTAAGCCCCAGGTTTTACACCTTGCCTCAATGGCAATTTAGTGCAGGTGAGGCAAACAAACACTGCTCTGGATCCTGGGGAGCAGACAGTCTGAATCTGCTGGAGCACAAGGTTGGTTGTTTTTCTGAGGCCTCACAAACAATAGGTTTGTACAGGTTGTTAGTCAGGACTATCTTATGTGTAATCAGTGCTGGAACACAGCTAGGATTTTGTTTTAATTGTTTACTTCATTTGAGCACTGTACATAGCTGGTGTGATGAACCAATAAATGTATCACTGTTTGAAGACAAGTCACTGATCTGGTCTCTAAACCTCTCAAGATTGCTCACCCCAGGGAGCAATTGCACCCGCTACCTATTCCCCAGCTCACACTGGTCATTTCAGTATATTCAGGTAGGCAGCTGACCATTTTTTCGGCACACAACATTGCTCAACCTAAACCTGACCTGAGCAACTGAAGCAACCCCAGATCCTAAACATTGCCCGAAATCCAGGTGGTGACTTTTTTTTTTTTTTTTTGGACAGGCATTGAACTGAAAAATTTACAGATCGAATGCTTAAGGAGCCAGAAATATTCATAGAAAGATCATGTCCAGGGCTGGACAACCCCAGAAACCAGGTAGCCAATGCTCCCGCAAAATAACAGCTGGTGCCTAACTTTTGAAGTTTTTTTTCTAGTTGTTGTCAATGGAGCTGGCTTCTAAAATATATCCTGCTGGTTTCTAAGATTGGACAGACTGGCTCCTAAAATCCATATTAAATGTGTCCAACCCTGATCTAGTTGCTATATGGAACTAACACCCAGACAATCGATAATCTACCCGCATCACTACAGCTTTATAAAGCCTACATAGAAAACCAAGAACATTGCGACATATCAAAATAAAGCACCAGGACCGTGTTTACTAATCTTTGAACTTTGTTGTATTTAGAGCTCAAAGAATCACAACATCACTACACACAACTAATATTTTTGACCACGGCAATAGTACCCGCATAGCAGCATACACAAGTAATCAGCATGGAGTGATTAATAGGCAGGACACATACATAATGAAATAAACCTTCATGAATAAGCAGATCAATGTCAGTTTGAGGGTAACGGAGGTCAGTGGTGGTCCGGCTGTGTGGGACATTGCAAAGTCCTGTGATGCACAGCAGGAGTTGGGTTATCGCAGAACGCAGCAAAGACAAAAAAAAAAATCAGTCATTCAATACTTCAATAGAAAGGAAATATGGATGTGAAATGCATGGAGGCAGCGAACGTCTTGTGTGTAATGACCCCTTGGCATCTAATCAAAAATCGGTTTCTATTGAGCAAGTTCACGATATGAAGAAAAAGTAGATCTGATGGGTGGTTACAATGTCACTGCAATGTATTAGGATCAGGAGCAATTAATAAGAGGATGTCTGGGCTGGAGAAGCCCAGGAGTCAGGTAGCCAATGCTCCTTAAAGTTTACAGCTGGTGCCTATCCTTTGAGGTTCTCTCTAGTTGTTGTCAATGGAGCTGGCTCCTAAAAATATATATATCCTGCTGGCTCCTGGATTGGACAGACTGGCTCCTGAATTGCAGAATATATTTTCCGCCCCTGTAATAAGAGAATTTAAAGCATCCATTGAGTACACGGTGGCTAATATTTTGTTTTCAGGGGTACAGCTACTGAGCTGGCATAACTAATCCCATCAGAGATGACGGGACCATGGAGCTCTGGACACCCAATTATAACATTTTATTTACTTGAAATATACATATTTTGTACTAAAGGCACTGCCTGTTATAATCATGATCATCCTTTCCTGCTTATTGACTATCGTAAAAAGGGGGGGGGGGGAATTTACCCTTGGCAACCTGGAAAGGAGGGGGGAGAAACAAAATAGCTCTGAGTACATGTCCATCATAAACATACATGACATGGGCATAGCTGCCAGCATATAAATACTTTCTAGGGACACTTCCCTATACCCAATGGTTTCATGCATTACTGCCACCAAAGACACCAAGCACTTCCAAAGGCAATCAAATGGGTTCTAAAGTTGAAATAGCCTGTATATGGACTGACAGCTGAAACAGTCAAAAGAATTTTACTAGGTAGGAGTTGGACTTCACTAACAAGTCAATCCGGAACAAAGAAGGGTATAGTGTCAGTTTGGAAACCCAGGGGCAACCCTTGGGAACGCGCTAATAAGAGGAGAAAACTGGTGGAGAGCAAGCCTTAAATGCATGGGAATGAGGGTGACTGTCCCTGGGAACCTGGAAAGAAGAGGAAGGGGACAATCCTTGGGGACTGCAGGGGGCAATGGTTTAGAACATGGAGGACAATTCTTGAAAAGCTGGAAATTAGGGAGACAACCCTTGCAAAGTTAG
>NW_017307361.1:232169-233162 GCF_000935625.1 Nanorana parkeri
ACTGAGGGTGGACAACCCATGGCAACCTGGAACTGAGGGGGACAACCCATCATGTCAACCTGAGAATCGGGAGAAAACGCCTGGATACCTGAGAATGAGGGGGAATGACTCTTGGGAATCTAGGAATGAAGGGAACAGCCCTTGGCAACCTTTGGGAAATGACAAAAGGGGGCAACACTTGGTCAGATGGGGGAAACCCTTTGGGAGCCTAGAGATGAGACAGGAAACGTTTGGGAATATTTAATCATGGTCACTTTTATCACACAGAGAGAACCTAGCGAAAGCTTTCTGCACCTTCCCCAATGCAGCCCCACTTACAGCATGTTGGTGAAGACACTGAGCCCCTCTGGCACGGCTACAAGTCCTTTCCCGGAGCAGTCCACTCCTCGCTCAGCATTACAGCGGCATGGCACCGGGCAGGGGGGAGGCGAGGAGACCCCGCTGGGCCCACCTGAGGAAGGGGAGCTCAGCAGCAGTACACAGGCTGACAGAGCAGCGAGCCACCCGGACCAGCTCATCCTCTCCAACCTGGCTTGCTTCACTATTTCCACAGCGAGTCCCCGTATAGCGCTGATCCCGGCTGTGCGGGTCCGATCACTCCATGCAATGTGCGGCTTTCCCTCTCCTTCCTCACAGCCGATCACTAAACAAACAAGAGAGGAAGGCTCGTCAATCCCTCCTCCTACTCCCTCTCCGCCTCCTCCCGGGATCCCACTACTACGGATACAATGTAACCGCAGCCATTCTCATCCCCTCCTAGCCTGCTGCTCCACATGCTAATGAGCTAAGGTGCATGCTAATGAACGAGCGTGCTCTTATTGGCTGCCACGCTTTCATATGCAAATTCCAGCACAGCCACACAACCCCGCGCCCGGATTGGCCAGCTTGGCTGAGGTGTGGCCCCAGGACAAGAGGGACTGGCTGCTGAATTCATTCTCTTGTCTGCAATGGTAATTGTCAGCAGCCTAAAGGTGAATGCTAACCACAAAACCC
>NW_017307361.1:233219-246071 GCF_000935625.1 Nanorana parkeri
GTATCTTATATATTATTATAATTATTATTGCTGTTGGTAACAATAACAATGAATACATTAATATTCCCTATTATTATAATAATAATGTCATCAACAGAAATAAAAATAGCAATAATAATAGCAATTAATAATAATACAAATAATAATTATTAGTATTATTAATATTGTTGTTGTTGTTATCCTGATCCTTCCATGGGGGACACTTGTTATGGGGACAGCTGTCTAAGTGGGGAAGTCCCCTCACTTTGTAGAAAATGTACAGGGTGATTCACAAAAAGGGTGAAGAGTTTGGAGAAGGCAGGAGAAGTGAACAATCTAGGACAAAATAGCTGAAATGGAAAAATTCTCCAATTCAGCTCACTTTCCAGTTCAGCTATGTTGTGTTTTGATTGTTCTCTTCACCCTTTAGTGAATAGCCCTGTAACTTTCACTTCCGCTCCCTCTCCATGAAAGGAAGTAAAGGTAAATCTCCACAACAGTACACGGAAAAAAGAAAAACAAAACTAACAGGCTTTTAACTTTTCGCTATACTATCCAAAGTTTCAGCTGCGGTACAGGGGTATGACATACATGACACAAGGACACGTTGGTTTCACTTACAGCATCTTGTTTGGAAATACTGGAAAAAAATATTTATATTTTTTTTACTTTGAAAGTGAAAGCGGGAGGCCCGATGGAGCGGCAAAGGCAGACGGACGAGCGGGAGGGGGTTGCGCCGGTCGCCAGCAGTGAAGCGGCAGTGAACATGGCCGCGAGAACCCAGCAGCAGCCGTCCTGATAGTACAGTGAGCCCCGTCTGGATGTTCCCGGCCGCTGTCCCTCACGGTATTATTATTTTTTTTTTTACAGCCTGCTCGAGTTTCCTTCAGCTGAGAGGACCGTGACATGTGAGGTAAGTGCTTTCTATTATAGAACATGGAACAGAACATGGCTGAATTTGGAACTGACCATATTCTATGCCATGTTCTATAATGACATTGTATTACTAGAAAACTACAAGTCAGCAGTTCAGCTGGGACATGTAGTTCCCTGTATGATAGAAGGCTGTTTTAATTACTGTCCTCATGAAAGTACTAGTAATACAATGTACAATCTATTAAAGAGCTGGATTTGAGGTTGCGAGGTTACTATGAGTAGCAGAAGCAAGCAAAAAAATCCCCAATTCACTGACATTAATAACTTTCTATTTTAACAACAGAGCTCGAGATAATCAAGCATTCTTATCGTGTGTGTGAGCTGCATTCCTCTTGGCATGTCAGTGTGACCAGTCCAGTTCAAAAGTCAGAGAGTCAGAGCAGCTGAGGTCAAACACCTCAAACTCATCAACCAAACGTGAATGTTGGAGCATATCCATGATTTTTTTTTTTTTTTAATTTTGAATAGTCCATCCATGCCTCATTGGGGAAAGTTACTTTTACTTCTGGTCCTATATGGCTCTATAGATCAGGAAGTGAGAAGAAATCTCTCCAATGTAAAGGAAAATACCCTCTAAGATAGTTGTCATCAAAATAAAAGTCTGTATTAAAAGATTTCCCCTTCTATTCTTGTTCTGGTGACACTGACTACTCATCATTTTTGATTTTCCATGACTTTCGGTCCTTGTGTCAATAGTCAGTGTGGACACAGATAGCAATAAATACCTGAGAAATTGTCTAAGCCTTCAAACTATATAACACATTATCAGGGCTATTCACAAAAGGGTGAAGAGTTTGGAGAAGGCAGGAGAAGTGAACAATCTAGGACAAAATAGCTGAACTGGAAAGTGAGCTGTATTGGAGAATTTTTCCGAATCAGCTAAGTTGTCCTAGATTGTTCACTTCTCCTGCCTTCTCCAAACTCTTCACCCTTTTGTGAATAGCCCTGTATGTCTGTAGATACATCTTAAGGGTCCGTTCACACCACAAACAGTGGGTTCCAGAGTGGTCAGGCTCTGGAACGCACTGTATCGCTCTCCAGCCATCTCCCTGCGTTCAGGGGTGGGATGGGGCGTGGTGGTTAGGGTTGCCACCTGTCCAGGATTCACGTGGACAGTCCAGGTTTCGAATGCTGTGTCCGGGTTTCATGGCAGCAGAAACCTGGACACAAGATATCAGGCAGACAGGGGCGACCAAAATTAAGATAGGGGCTACAGGCCCCCCACTGAAAATAGTCTCAGAGGTGGCAACCCTAGTGGCGGTGCATTGAAGTCAATGGCACTGCAGCCATACCCCCCCTCCGTCCACCAATAGTGCCTGTGTTCTGGTTCAGTGCGATCTGCAAAAATAGTGCTTGCAACATTTTTGCAGATCGCACTGGACCGGAACGCAAGCGCTAATATGCCACGCATTTGGGCATGGGCAATCGCACTGCCGGCGGGGGGGGGCGTGGCTGCGGGGCCATTGACTTCAATGCACCGCCACACCCCCTCCCACCCCTGAAGGCAGGGAGCCAACCAGAGTGCAATGCAGTGCGTTCCAGAGCCTGACTGCTCTGGAACGCACTGTTTGTGGTTTGAACCGGCCCTAAAAGTGGAACTAATGGCCACAAATACTCATCACTTCTAGGAATGTGACATCTGCGAGCTCCCCTGCTGGCGCCAACACCTTCAACAACCGTCCTTCTTCCGCTTCTGCAATCTTCAGCCATCTTGATCGGTTGTCACAAGATGATGTAACTTCTCTGCACAGGATATAACGCATCATGGCACCTGGCAGAGGCACAGGATTGAGCTTACAAAGCTTAGTGCAGGGGTGGGCAACTACAACTCTCCAACTGTGCTTTAACTACAGTGTGCTTCTGCCTGCACCTGTCAGTCTTGCAATGCCTCATGGACTTGTAGTTCCACACAGAGGCATCCCCAGGCAGGGTGTCACCTGCTGGAACGCCATCACGCATGCGTGACGTCATTGCGCGCATGTGTGACAACTTCACGCACGTGGCAACGCCATCACGACCGCAAGTAATTATGTCATGCACAGTTAACATAGGAGGGGGCGTTTATCCGTTGGATAAGGTATGCTGCTGGGTCCACCTGCATGCGAGTGGACGCGTGCACCCGCATGCAGACACCGTGGGAAAGAAAGTGCCAGCAAGGACAGAGGAGTCAGTGCTGGTTCGGAGACCCGCAGCAATGCTGGAAGGACAGATGAAAAGGACAGGAAAGAACATCCGATTTAAGAAACATCATTTCAGGTAAGTGCTTTAATTAACATTGGAGGGATAAAAAAATATCTTTTGACTTTAATGTCACTTTAACTATTAACATTATTAACTAATCTTATTTGTGTATCACTCAGGTGTAGATCCCCAAATCATCTCTGAATTGGTGCTGACTAGGGATGTTTAGATACCAAGTACCATACTCAATACAAGTACAGATACTCTTCCAGCTCCAAGACTAGACTAGAGGAAAAACTCCAAAGTTAGGAGGCAGCTGGAGTATACGGGATGAAAACCTTGGATGAAAACCAATCTACAGAGCCGGAGAGCCATTCCACCTACTGTACATTCATTTCAAGGCTTATTTTTAGTTTTGATTACCAGGGACTTTTTTTTCTTATTGTTAACAACTTTTACAGTACACCTTTTTAAAGGGACCCTTCCCTCATTCTATGCAGGCATTGTCACTTAAAAGGTATCTATGGTCAAAAACTAAATCTGTATTTTTATATTGCATTTCCATAAGTTCTATCCCACTCCTAATAACCATATTGATCTCGGAGTTTGTAAACTTATTGACGATGCCCATAGGACGTTCTTTCTCAATGCACTGACACAATTTCACTCTGCCCTGAGAATATGCAGTTCCTTGTGCCTGCCGGCCGAACTACAACAATATAACATTATCATTGCTTGCTGGAAGCTTGTGCATTATGGCCATGTAGTCTTGAGAATTCGAGTATGCAAATCATCAAGCATCAGGGAAAGAGATGCAAAGCACACTGGGAGTCCAGGAAGTTGTTGAAATTGATGGGTAGACAGAAGGCATCACTCACTACATAAAAGGGATTTTTTTCAAGTAAGCTTTGATTGCATTATCAAAAACAACTCTAGTATGTATTCCTATTACAATGCTGATATTATAACAGGATGGTACATGCTGGGACTTCACAACTCCTTTTAATCCCCCTCCCGCTCCATTTTTCTGACAGAGCAAAGTGAAATACCTGGCACTTCTATGTATAAGTGAGCATGTTACTCACTACATGTCCCCCATTTGACAGTTCTAGGTGCCTTATAATTGCCACAATGCTGTCATATGTGGAGAAGGAGTCCATTGCCCCGTGTAAGTCTTGTCAAGCTGGATTGGGGTTGCTCAGTACTTCTATCCCCAGCCCTGATGGATGAATAGAGTTTTGCAGAAGCGAGGAAATGTTTATGCTGCTGGGGGAGAGCTAAGTGACCTCCTTACTTTGCTCTGCATGGATAAAGGAAAGGGTCACTTTAATTAAGATGGTGCCACATTCATCATACAAGGGCATGTAAGACCCGATTGAGGAAAGATGAGGGTCAGTGTTGGCAGGCCTTTGACATCGGTTTGAGACAATTATAAATTCATTCAGAATTCATTACAGATGTGTTTTGACCTGCTTTTGTATACTCATGTTTTGGGAGACAGCGAACAGAAATCATTGAACACTGATCCCAAACGGAATTTTAATGAGAACCTGTCAAGCCAGAAAGGTTTCCGAGCTAACACAACTCTCAAAATGTCTCCCAAGTATTTTTGTTGCCTCAAAAAAATGTCTGTGCATCTGGCGAGTCTCTGAGTCCCCATTGTACATTATACACATGCTCTGACTACTGCTGACTTCCTGACCAGAGCTTTTGTTTTTTGGAAGTTTACATGAGCAGACCAAGTTTAGCAGCATCAGCATGCCTCACATAATTTAACCTTAACTCTATAACCCATTTTATCAGTTCAAGACTGGGCCTGAGAATTAGGAAGACACACAGTTGCGCATACCAAGTTCTCTGCTGCAAGGTTAAAGTGGTAATAAAGTCAAAAGATTTTTTAAGCTATTTCAAATACTGATGAAATCACTTACAATGGATGTTGCTCTTTCATGTTTAAATACGTATATTAGATTCCTGCAGAATCAGCTGGTACCCTGAACACTGTCCCTGATATCATCTTTTAGGGTGCCTCCTTTACCTTGCAGTGCCCTATGTAGCCACCCTTGCGTGTGGTAGTAAGCTGTGTGTGTCTCCACAATCACACAGGCACAGCAAGGCAAGACACTTCCTGCTCACCTCTCCTCCTCCCTCCTTCATTTGCCAATCTAGTTAATAGATAGTTGCTGTAGACTGCTCTGTCCCTTGTGATCTTGTACAGGAAGTTTAGGGAAGCCGAGCTGAGAGAGTTGGAGCCAACTGTTCAGAAACATGATAATTGTAAGTCATTGGACAAAAATTAAAAGTAACATTTTGTTGGGCAATGTATATTTGTTTGATCTGGATTCATTATTGAAAAAAGTTTGATACTGGTAGGTTATACTACAGTACTTTAGTTAAGGATTTCACAGCACATTTAACATTTGCACTTAAGTCGTATTGCGCTCAGGAAAGAGCTAAGCAAAATCCCGCCTCTTTAATGCTAAGCCCCACCCACACCTTTCAACTGTCTGCAAGTAGAGTAAAGCTTGCCATATATACACCTATAGATTATCTGCAGATTTTCTATGGACAGATGGAAAAAGTGCAGCAGATTCCTCCAGCTAAGCTAAAGTGTGTGGATGGAGGAATCGCCCACTGAGCCAAGCTTTAGTATCTTGCCCCGCAAGCTGTCAAAATACCTGAACATTCTGATTGGATGCAGGCATTGTTCAGGTATTTTTAGAGCCAGCGCGGTCAGCTAGCAAGATACTGAAGCTTGGCCCAGTGGTATAGTTTATTATACTTGCTATACTATTTTTGTTTTTTCACTTGTCTGATCATCATAGGATACTTTGAGCAAATTCAGCTGCAGAACTCGAGAGCTTTACTAATATTATATTCTTTTCCTCTCGTCTGATCATCACAGCACACTTTGGGTAAATTCAGCTGCAGAACACGAGAGGAGGTGTCTACTGTACAGAAAGAGATTGTAATTAGGCAAAACAGAACCGTTGCCTGTTTTTCTGCAGACCCTGATTGATGGACTGTAGGGTACATTCTGTCTCCAATAACGCATCCTGGCTTTACCTTCCATAGTAATAAACACATGACGTTGATGTGAGCAAAGTGGGTGGAGCCAGAGCACCATCTTTTACTTTTAGCTTTAAAACTAAATATATCTCTTGAGTAGGTAAGGACATTTATTTCCTTAACCACCTTCATTCAATTAGTAGCAAGTTACGTTTTACCAGGAATTGACCCTCCAGTTGGAAGCAATCACTTATGTCTACCCCCCTCAAGACATATTTTACTGTAATTTGCTTCTAATAACATAATTATGAGGTTTCCAATTACGTCAGAATCTAGAAGGTCTTGAAGTTTGTTATTCTAGGAAGCCGGTGCATGCTGACCAATATTTTTGCCATGTTACTATCCATGATTATGTACAGTGGGCAATTATCTATAATTAGGCTTGAGTGAATGCTATGAATAGGATTCCGGTGGAATCGTACTAAAACAAATTTGCTAGAACTACAAACTAGACCCAGTAAAGTAACCATTCGGAGTTTAAGTTACATTAAAGTCACATCCCCACCCTACCATTTCTGCTTTAAGGACTTACCTTAAGACCCCATTCACACTGAGCTACATCCAAAAAAGCTGAGCGACCTTGAGCTACAGTGCACATTTTGTCACACTACGTAGCGTTACTTTTCGCAGGGACTTCGTAGCTGCTACACTGGACTCCAACCAATCAAAAGTGGTCTTGATGTGACAGCATTCCTTCCTTCTTATATTTCGGTGCAAAAGTGACACATCTGTAGTGCGACAATGTCGTGCAATGTCGCACAACATTGAGCTACACCATTAAAGTCTATTGGGCCAAATCGCACAAAATCAGCCGAAAAAAAGGTCATGTTCGAACTACAAGCTTGAGCGACGAGTTACAGGCGATATTGAGCTGTGAGATGTGAACTGCTCCATTGAAATGCATTGGACGAGCTACATTGAGCGACATTGAGCTGATACTTGAGCGATTTTTGGAGCTGAAATCACTCAGTGTGAACGGGTTCTAATTGATGCCTCTTGATCCAATCATCTTCTTCTTTCCAGTAGTTTTCAGGAGTCTCTCCAGCGCCGGTCTCTGATCCAGCGCTGAAGGCTGCATCTTCCTGTCCCACGGTGTCTGTGCCCTTACCCTATATCTCTCCTGTTTTACCGGCCAAAGATCTCTACTGCGCCTGCACCCGCCCCATGATCCTTTATGGCCTCTCGAGAATCTTCAGATCTTCGGACGGGAGTGAGCTGCGGTGACAAAGGTAAGTAATAACCTGTTTGGTAACTTTTTTTATGTTTTTGCATATATCTACTGCATGCTACCAGTAGATATATGCAAAAAAGAAAGAAAGTTTAATTTTTCTTTCAGTTAGGCTTTTGAAAATTTAATTTGGGATTATGCTTCAGATCTTTTAAGTTAGCTTTATTTTCCTTATGTACCTGGTTATTTATGATCATTTAATGCCCAGCTAATTGTTAAAAAGGATCACCCCAACCAAAACTGGTATTTTGGTTTTAGATGCATAGGTTGGTTGGAATCACCCACCACCAGAAACTTGGGTGCTCTGAATCTGCATCTGGCTAATACGGTTGATGTTGGCACAACTATCAGCTTGAAGAGGCTTTTTATGGAATTGTGTCATGAGAATAACATGGAGGCTGCCATTGCTGACCTCTCCTTCTGCTACTTACCTGCTCTCATGCTGTCCGTCTGGCTTTAATACTTTGAATTAATGGCCTAGACGAAGTCTGACGATTCTCTACATACTGGATCCTGGTCATTGAATCAGAAGGTTGAAGTTAGAGGGTAAGCATGACCATCACGCAACTAGGATTTTCATCAGGAAATCAGCAATTAGAGCTAGATTTAGGCTTATTAAAGAGGAAAATACTTCAGCTAGGAAAATAACTTCCTAAATGCTATATAACAATGACATTGTTGCTTATTTGTAACCCTGAAGCAGGAGGCATTTGAAGATACCAAAATGCAGCAGTACTTCAAATAAAATGATCTTTTGATATACTACTTGCCCTCTGAAGCTCCAAGTTGAAGAGCAAAGAGATGAAAGTAAGGAAGAAGAGGCATAAACTGGGCTCTTCTCCTCCACCCCTCCCTTCTCATGTCGAGGATAGGAGTTGCCAAAAGCTAAAGCATTCTGTTGGCTGCAATACCTGCTGTAAGATTGGTGGAATATGAAAGGGGGGGTGCCTATTTCTTGCCTGTGTTGGCCACAGTTGTCTATTTGATACATGATTGCCTGTTTGTTGCCCATTTATTGCCATGATTGCCTTTTTTTTCTTTTCTTGTATTGCCAATTGTTGCCCATGTACTGCCACTGTCTTGTCTGTTGCCTATGTATTGTCACAATTAAGCATTTGTCAATTATGTATTGCATATTACCGAAATTAAACACACTATTGCAGTGGCCACTATCAAACCACACAGCTAAAATATTTTGGCCACAACCCTAATTCAGCGCTGTTGTTCTGCACTACTGGCAAATTTAAAAACATGGCAAAGATTTGAACTCTTTTCCTGTTCTATTTAAGAACTATAATTTATTTTGGGTTGGACGCACTTTAAATGAACCTGTGTTTTGGCCATGCAGGACAAATCAAGAGTTTCACTTCAAAGCTCATTCCAGTCTGAATTTACTTAGGCCCCTTTCACACTGCCCTATCGGGGATGGGGGGGGATCCATGCACGGATCACCTACTGATTGGAGCAGTAAGGATCGGATGTCAGCATTGTGACATCCATGTCCATCCAGGTTTTTCTCCATGTTGCAATGGAAGAAAAAACTGAAATGACCGTACCCCGTGTCAGTCTATGGGGAATCTGATGTAAATGGACATGTTTACATCTGATTTCCAAATGACTGGACCCCTTGTCCGTCTATGGGGAATCGGTGGTAAACAGAAATGTGGCCGTTTACATCAGATTACCCCCAATCAGCTTTGGCAAAATGAAACATGGTCCTGGCCGGAGACGGGGCAACCAGATGTAAATGAATGCCGTCCGTTTAGATCCAGCTGCCCATAGACTTACATTGGGTATCTGATCGGGTCCGCCTACTAAACTGACAGGCGGACCTGATCAGACTGCCCGTCTAAAAGGGACCTTAGGACTGAGGATACTCCTGGCCTTTACGTGACACTGCTGAACCAATTACCATGCTAGCCCACTGGAGTGAGTCACATGCTCCTTCATACCTAGATGTATGGGGTATGTTCTTCCTTCCCGTTGGCTGAACAGAGTGGTGGGAGAGCATATGAAAGGTGAATATTTGCTGCTGGGGAAGAGGATAATAAAGCAAACCTGTGGGTAGATTTTGTGGCATTAACCATGCTTACAGTCTATAGTCTTTCTTACTGCATGATGTTCTATAAGTTGCACGAATGGTTGAACTCAACCCATCATATGCTTGGAGAACATAGGTCAATGAGCAGAAAGGGTCCAACAGAGTCCTGTATAATGCTATATGATTTATTATAAACCTCAGTTACGAAAAACATTTTCTAAAAAAAAAAGGTTAGCACAAATGAAGTAAACTCCCTTCACATTTCTTAGAATATAGGGCCACTGGGACTTCTCAGCCAGTTCATGGCTGCATGACAGTTTTGAAGTGGTACATAATGCTCTTTAACGCCTTAGTATTTCCCAGCCAGCAGCAGTGAGGGAACTGTGTAGCCTCTCGGCAACTGTCAATCATATTCCCTACACATCAAAGCTGTGCAGAGAGAAATGTTTTTTCATAGTTCACTGCTGGGTACCTTGATCTGAACTCAACCCTGCCGGTCCATAGCAGCTCCTGAGACTGACATTAGACGATTACTCCCTGCTTTAACATCCATCCACCCACCTTCTCACTGATTAATGGGTAAGGAGTCAGGAATGGCTGGAGATCTGTGCCCTGCCCCTTACCTGATAACAGACAGGAGGTTCAAAGCCTGAAATTAAGCATTTAATCCTATAGGAGTAACTAAAGCAAATGTAAAATGGGGCCCATCGCATGAGTGTCACACATTCCTTTGTAAAGCTGCCCACACACTCTGTGATTTATTCTTCGGAAATCGTCCACAAATGTTCTATTGAACAATAATGGAAAAGACCCAACGATTTTAATGACTGTATTTCTGGCAACATTTCCTTGATCAGTGAGCCTGGAAAACTTTTTTGAATCGAATGAAAATCGATGGATTTGTGGCAATTTCGTACGGAAAAAAAAAAATCATAAGAACACGGCACATACGCGAACGAAAATCTGTTCTGTCGATCAACAAAATTCAGTGAGTTAGTAATGCTAACAAACAATTTTGGAAATCGACATTGGACTATACATGATGGGGTATTCAAGCTAGAATCAAACGATGGTTCCTGGCAGCAAGAAAGAAATAGAATGATAATTGCAGAGTGTATGGCCAGCTCAAGACTCATGCCATCAACTGCTACAAAGACACCTGCCTGCGCCCACAGACATCCGTGGCTGTTCACACGTAATCGCACATGCTGCGATTACCTGCAGACGAGTGTGGCTGGATGGAAACAGTCTGCTTCCAGGTGTAATCATCTACAGGTAACTGCAGCATGTAGTGTGCAATTGCATGCAAACAGCCGCGAGCAGTGGCACCTGAACAGAGCCTTGTATTGAACAGCTGTGGGCTGAACTAGAGTAAATCTAGCCATGTATGACTAGTTTTGAAGCAGAATTCTGGGAAAATGTTTTCTTAACCCTTTAGTGGGGCTACCTCCGCACTGTAAGTGATTAAGTGCTTCTTCTTGTCTAGGTTCGAAAATGATCATCGGGGTGGCTTGCTCATAGACCGGTGCTGATACTGTCCTTCCTTCTGGAGGGTGGCTACCTTTGTTCCCCATGGTCACTGTGTGTGTTGTAAAGTAGCCACCGCTGCAAGCTCAGCTAGACTATGACTTCAGTACAAATTAGTATACATGAGATTGTAGTCCAAAACGGGAGCAAGCTTGGAGCGGTGGCTACTTTACAACACACACCAGGACCATGGGGAACAAAAGTAGCCACCCTCCAGAAGGAAGGACCGTGTCGGCACCAATTCAGAGATGATTTGAGGATCTGCAGCCGAGTGATACCGTGAATAGTTAATGTACTTACATGCATTTTTAAGATGTAACTTCTGAGTTTGGTGTCACTTTAGGGTTTCCTGTAGAATGTTTTATTACAGTACACAACAAGAATCCATGTTAAAACTGCAACAGTCCAATCTCAGGTCTGCTCTTAGAAAAAAAAGCAGAAAAAGTACAATGGGAAGTGCACCAATTCAGAAATGATTTGAGGACCTACAGCCGAGTGATACACAAATAATATACATTGTTAATAGTTAAGGTACCTGAATGTATTTTTAAGATTTAACTCCTGAGTTTAGTGTTAATTTAAAGTCAAATTGCACCATTGGAGAAATTTAAATTCTAAAGGTGGCTATACACCTTACACCTATTGTACAACTTTTTTTGTCCTGCCATTGCACCATCGTTCAATTTTCCTTCAAACAACCCATCATGCATAGACCAATGTAGTTCGCGATTATCGTTCGTTCATCAGCACAACTAACTGGCCAATTTTCGTTGATCGAATGAGCGAATTTTCATTTGAGCATGTGCAGTTTTCATCGTGAGATTTTGGTTGTACGAAAACGCCACTAATCTGTCGATTTTCATCCAACTAGACGTACATTTTTTAGCCTGCATGAAAGACGAAAATCTGCCAGTTGTATGGCAATTGCGGTTGCACACTTCCCACCAACTGGCCGACTTTTGGACAAAAACGTGATTGTGGCCGAAAATCGCCAGATAATTGTGTATGGGGACCTTTTTAGTTTCACTCATCCCTACCAGGGAAAGGTCAGCAGCAGCACCTTCCATACTTTCTCCCCCTACAAGGTTACCTCTAAATATAGAGCTTTTCTATTTATCAAGATGAAACTACACACCATTCCATTTCCTTTCAATATACACCCAAAGGTGCCATCATTTTAAAACAAAAATCCATTAGCCCACTTCAGCCTCTTCACAGACTTTTCATGCTTTGCACTTCTTAGTCAGTGCCAGGGGCTCGGAAAGCCTTTGGTTTAGCTCAGCTGTCTTGAAGGAACTGTGAGAAAATACAGGACTTTGTATTGTTTACTTGACCAAGGCTTTCCAGGCCACAGAAGCCATAGGATCGCCTTACACTCCCATCCACCCCCAGGGCTAAGACACTTCTAGTGTAACCCGTTCTGCCCTTTATCACAACAGATTATTTAGGATAAAGAGGTGTGTGAACCTCATTAACCCAGGGCTATCAATAGTATGTAAATAGAGCCAAAATCTGCAGGGTCTTTTCTTCTAAAGAGAAGCGCGTTTTCCATTCAGGGATAGAAAAGAAGCAAAGTAGAGCCTTCTTAAAGTGCATCTAAACCCAAGAACAAAAATGGAATATATTGCAGATTACCAGACCTTAGATGTGGTGGTGGCCTTAGTTTTCTTTTTCTCAGGCTTTTTTTAATCCTCATTTTATCTGTTGGTCCTGTCAGAAACATGCTTTGTGTGCTAGGGGACAATGCTCAGTCACCATACTGTATCTATGGAGAAACAGCATTGTTACTCTAGGAACATAGGGCTGTCCCTACCTTATATGTCACTGAGGCCATAAAGTGTGTGTGTGTCTGTGGTTTTTTGGGGGGGGCTTTGCTGATAGCAGTCATCTC
>NW_017307361.1:246220-252119 GCF_000935625.1 Nanorana parkeri
GCGGGTGGGGGCGCCCTCTGTCCGGTCCCACCCAGTTTACGGACATTACTGGTAGCCAGAAGCTCAGCAGAACACCAGCCAGAGATCCCTGATGACATCAGTGAGCTGGGCAGGAAGCCGGACAGAGAGCCACAGGTTGCTAAAAGCTCCTGCAACTTGGTACACTGTGGCCGCCCCCTCTCCAATGACATGCCACCTCATTAGGGGGATAGCCTTCCTAGGACAAGACTACCACACACCTTCCCCTATCCTTTTTTTAATAACATGAAGGGAATGTGTTTAACAATCCAAAGAAAGAGCTGGGAACAACGTAAATGATAAGCGTACAGCACAGACAGAGGACAGGAAGTTAGCAGTATACAAGTAGTGATGAGACTGGGCTTGGTGTGAACCCAGTTCACCCAAGCCCTCTCAAAACTGTGACTGCCACCCCCCTCCTCCTAGCCCAATCGGTTGTGGAGAGGCGCACTCGTCACCTGCAGGTATACATCACTAAGAGGTGCAGAATGCCCCGTTACCACTGATTGGGCCAGGAGAGGGGAATGGTGGTCACAGTTGTTAGGGGGTTTGGGCAAACTCCGGCAAACTGGTTGGCACCAAGCTCAGGCTCATCTCCTATTTACAAGATTTCTGGCAGGATCAACTGGTAATTTTTATTGATGGTTTAAAAAAATATTTCAATGGAACATTTAACAGACCAAAAGGGAACAAACAAAATAAGGTTATTGTTAGGATTTACATACACTTTAAAGCAACTGTAAAACCTAAAAATCTCCTCTCCTGCTGCCCACGCTGCTGATTGCTGCAGTACTAAATGTTGGCCATACACCAGTAGAATTTTATTTGAAACATTCTTTCCATTTTCTAATGGTTAGTGAGGTCTAATCAACTTTTGATTTTGACTTTATTGACAAGGAAAATTGGACAAGGATGGAATTTTTTCGTGTTTCTTATCTGAACTAACACAATTCTATCTGTACATATTGTAATAAACATGTGCCGGGCACAAAATAATACGTCTGGGATTCTATTCAATTAGCAGGTCTGGATAAAATCTTAAAGAGCTTTCAAATGAACTTAGTTGACTCAATGATGGCAAGATTGAATGTTCTGACGTGATTTCATACAACATTTTAACATTATATGGCCAACTTAAAGGAGAATTATGTGAGGGAAATACACTCATACCTATAATTAGAGCCGATGTGTGACACTAAAGCTGTAACACTTTGGCTCTATAGATCGAGAACTGAGCTATCACACACCGCTGATTGCTCAGTTCACAAGCTTCTCCCTGCAGGGAGCAGGAACAGTCAGTCACTTCCCTCCTGCAGGGATTCCCCGTCCCCTCTCTGTTCCTCCAGCGCTGACTGGAGGGATGGATGGGGAGGGCACAGCTAGCTCTGGCTCTAGAGGGACAGAGTCAGCTGTCAATCAGGTGGCGGGGTGGATCCTGACAATATTGTCGGGATCTTTCCCACCCGCAGCACGGCTCTTCACTCTCAGCATATAGTGGGCAATAGCCTGCTATATGCTGATATTGGGTCACAGGAGGACATAGTAAATGCCTTCCTGTGACCCTAAAGAGAACTATAGTTCCCTTTTAGGGAGAAATCCCCTGCTAAAGACTCTTGGCAGTGTTAGATTTCTGGTTCCCCCTATTGTGCTCCGTGGTTTGATCTGAGGACCACTACATCAGCATAGGTCCTGTAGTGATGTAGGGGTTGGCAGGAGAAACCAAAGCACGTAGTGTGGACCAAGAAATCGATACTGTTGAAAGTGTCTTTAAGAGAATTTCCTGCAGGGGCTATTGTAGTTTGACAGCCCCACCGGCTGTGAAAATACCCTAACAGTATCGGCATCTGATTGGATGCAGGTGCAGTTCATCCAACAGCTTGCCTGGCTTCTTAGACTTTTCAAAGGATTTTGGGCAGGAGTTGGCAGATAGGGCCACCCACTGAGCATCATTCACTTAGTATATGGCCAGTTCGAAGAGAAGAGCTAATAAAGTCTTAACTGCACACTGGTGTTTCAGTCTTGTTGACCATCATCAGTGCACTGCATGGAACCCATGCCTTTTATGAAGTAGGGTTTGAGAAGTAAAAAAAAAGAGGTATAAGTAGACTTAAGTCAAGTCAAACTAATAGCAACCCAAATAATCCACCTCTTAACCAGTACAAGCCCAGTAGGGTATTCTTAAAACTAAAACGATCTGCATGTTTTAATCACACATCAACAAATCTCTGGCCGCCCTATGGATGAATGGGGAAGATGCCAATGGTGGAAGAAGCTTCTGCACTGGCAGCTGTGAACACAGGGCTGTTATTGCTCCTGCAGTACAAACTCAGTGGTATATAATTCAATCAAGTGTGTAATTCTACATACACATTATTGGATTTATTCTGCATTCTCCCCGCTAAGTTCTTTAAAGTGGAACTAAACTCTTCAACACTCACCTGTCCTCTGGTGATGCAATGTCTATGAGCTTCCTCACTGGCACCAACATATTCACACAATCTTCTTCTGGGTTCCGCAGCTTTGGTCATCTTGATTAGCCAGCCCAGGATGGCTGGCACTGTACTGTGGCCATGGTAGTGTGTACTGCACTGCAATCTTGTCAGCAGACGGCTGCCCCTTTACCACCCCTCAGCCACACATGTGAACTCAGCCAAAGGGATAAAAAGAAAAAACCCTGGAGATGTGAACATATGAGAAGACACTTGAGGGAGCCAGAAGGAGCACATTTATTCCTACCTTTATTAGTATTGGAATGAATAATAAACACACCGAGCCGTTTTCTAATTTCATGTGTTTTATAATTCTTTATTTGTATCCAAATACCTTTTATCATATAAAGCTCTACAACGTGGCACAAACAAATCTACCTTAAATAAAAATTCAGACATTGGCTGTAGAATCATTTGGCTTCTAAACAATTTGAACATCCCAAACTCCCCCAATAACTCTCTTCTGCGAGAACACAAACAGTCATAGATCATGCAGCAATGATATGTACCACCTCAGGGGCAAACAGTGACTTGTGCTGTACATCGGAGCATTTGACAGTTCCAATTATGGTGGGTTCTCTACCTATTGAGCATCAACATTCATTATACTTCAACTACAAGCAAGACAGTTAAATGGCAGCAATTTTTGGACAACAGTTACAAAAATGAGCTGGAAAGTGTTTAAAGATAGAATTTAACACTCTTTTTATTTATTGCAATGACAAAAAGAAAAGTTAAACATAGTATAATCATGCACGCTTGCAGACATTTTTTATCCATATACCATTGTGCAGAGTTTCTTCCATTTACTTCTAACAGGTGGTAATGAAGGTGATATGACCCTGTAGGAACTTTTCACCAATTGCCAGGAACTGGTCATGTGATGATGTAATTTTGTTCCCAACCTAATATCTTCCTTTCTCCTTTCTCTTTTAGCAAGAGCTTGGTACATGTTTAAAAGCATACTTCACCTTCTGGACCATATGCTATCCCATACTTAGGGTGTAGCATGAAGCAGGGTCACATTCTAAAACCTGCCACTCTCAAAATGCCCCCCTCCCAAATGACCTAAATCGTGGGGTTCTACTGCATACATGATTCTGAATGACTTCACCGCACTGGTAGTCCATTGATTGTGTTCTCCTGTACCATAACAGAAGGTCCATACCACTGTATAGACCTGGGGCTGGAGGAAGTCTGCCAGAGCCTGTGCTTTGTACCCCTAAACCACTGAGTCCAGTTTCAAAAGCTCAAATGCAAAAAATAATTAATGATGAAAATAAAATGTGCATTTATGTAAGTGCATTCAATATTTTTTGAAAGCTGGACTATGCCTTTTAACTTAATGCTCATCAAGCAAACAAGGAGGCTAAACACAGGGCAGGACTGGGAGGAGCCACAATATTGTGCAGTGGCATGCTCTGCCCCATATGTAAATATAGAAGCATAATGACATACAAAAGAGGGAGGTGTGGAAAGTCTCTGGCTTCTGGGCCGCGCAGCTTGCAGAGCTCAAACCAAGAGGTCACAGAGAAACACTGATCTGCAAGTGTGCATGTATGCGCTATTTTTACAGTTTTTGCTTTCAAAAGAGAAATGTTAATTCTGCTTGAAAGAAGAAATCCAGTAAGCACCATTTAAAAGGTGAAACAGAAGAATGTGCATGAAGTTTTGCTGGATGAATAACCATGCAACTCTTTCTAAACAGACCTGTTTATGCTTTGTGACTTAGATTAATACATAAAGGTTACAATCCACTCGCCACTTCTAATTGCTAGATTGTCACTGCACTAATTTATATATATTGAAAACACAATTGGGATGTTATTGAAGACAGGATCGCTTTCCTTTTTAAAAGGCCCAAATTGTCATACAAATTGATTGCTTCTCCCCAACAATGAAACCAAAAAATAGAAGAGCAGATAAACAACTTTTTTTCCACCTGCCTGGAGGTCTAATTTAGGTCCTTTGTTTTATTTTATACTCATCCCACAGGTTATCTTTAGTGCAAACCACATGTCTCTGATCATCAGATGAGAGATCTAGGCAAATAATGCCATATGAAAATCTCGGCTTTTCCTGTAAAAGTCAAACTCACCCCCGCCTACCCCTGAGCATTCCTATTTCTCCTTTGTGGCCCCACTGGCCAATAGGAAGTGGAAAGGGACTCTTTAGACATAGAGCTCATTAGAGGTAACTGCTACTTATGCTTTTGTTCATATATTGTTCATCATATGCTCAGTCTGTATTGTCAAAGTTTATGATGAAATTTGATTTAATCAGTTATAAAGTGAGGGTGCATACAATTGGTTGAGGATAAATAATGTTTACACTTAATCATACAATATAATAAAACATCTCTACAAATGTGAATACAGTTCTAAAAGTACTAAACAAGTGTGCAGTGCAGAACAAATGTACCGGTATCATATAGGAGGTGAGTATTCTACACAGATTCCTACACATCACAAAATAGAAAAGTAAATGTTTAACACAATAGAAAACATATCACCATTAGGTGTGTACAAACCAGTAAATATTTAGTGTTTTAATAGCTGTTAATATTAAAATATCTATAAATCCCCTCGATAAGAGACACTAATGTCACAAAAGTTCTACTTAAAGGGCCAGTCTAGCCAAAATGATAAAGTGTTTGGGAGGTGCTTAAAATATATCAGTGAACACTTTTCCATATGTCCCTGGAATGTGTTGATGGGATGTCACCTGAGTTCCTGGGTCTGCACACCTATCTCTGTCATAGGGAGGGGCCCCTACTCAGCCTGTAGGATATTTCACTTACCGTAGATCAGGGGTAGGCAAACCTCTGTCCTCCAGCTGTGGTGGGACTACAAATCCCATGAGGCATTGCAAGACAATGACAGCCACAGGCATGACTCCCAGAGGCAAATGCATAATACAAATGGCAACTCTCCCCAATGTCCGCAAGAGAAACACTTGATCACGGAAAGGTGTAGTCTGCTCTATTTAGCAGAGTAAGCCTTTCCGGGATCCTCTGCTATCGTTTTTTCCTGTATTCTGACGGCGGCCACTAGTCACCGTCTGCTGTCGGAATAAAAAACAAACAAACAACAGATAGCAGGGGATCCCAGAAAGCTTTACTCTGCTAGATAGATCAGAGTAAACCTTTCCGACATAAAGCAGCAGTGGGCAGGTGCAATAGCCAGCCTGCTATTGCAATTTGAAATAGCCAATAGCAGCCTAGCTATTCATTCCGCTGCTGTTTTTTTATTTTGAAGGTGGCCGCTGTCAGAATAAAAACAAAACAGTAGATAGCAGGGGAAGCATTCTGATACCTGCCACCATTTCAGGGAGGTGCCCTCTCTCCTCCATTTCCGGGGGGGGGGGGGGGGGGGGGGGGGGGTGGGGGGGGG
>NW_017307361.1:252291-266757 GCF_000935625.1 Nanorana parkeri
GGGGAGGGGTGTGAGCGGTAGTGGGGAGAGGGCACCACCCTGAAAAGAGTTTTGGAGATTATTGAGAATGCAACAAAACTCCATGTGGATGAGAACAAACACAGTACATTGTCAGGGAAATCCCTATTTGCTGGGGTGTAATAGATAAGAGTCATATCACATACGTAATTTTACTGGTGTTGACGCATCACTAGCCTCGGAATGCCGCAGGCCTGCTTTCCACTTACCTCCATGGTAATGCAGCATTGCTGCCTTTGAACACTGCTGAATTTCCCATGCTTGAGAGCAGGCAGTGATATCTTGCTCTCCCTGCCAGCACAGGGGCAGTTCTATAGAAACAGGAAAGCAACATGTTGCCAGCACCAGGATCGCTGGTATGACATGGCCCGAAGTCAGTAGGGTGTCTTCGCTCACCAGATGCCACATTGAACTAAAACATCGCTCTTGGGTGGACTGACGATACAGCTCATATATAAGAGCATTGCTTGTGTCACTAACCTGGTATATTATATTTGAACCTCTGCACCAGTTCAAAAGAAAAGATAAAGGTTGCCATTGCTGAAAATGCAAGTTGCCTGGCTGTCTTAGCCTTGCATGCTTTCAGAGTTACTAACCTGGAACAAATGAGGAAGAATGATCTGTATATTTGTTCCAGATTAGGGACTCAAAGTAGCGAAGTCAATGGAGCATCATGAAAGCACAGCAACTAGAATCTCCAGATGGGCTACGGCAATCTTTCCTTGCTGCATGCTATCTGTGCACAGGTTGAAAGCCTCTGTACTAAAAGCTAAGCTATATCGCCACCTGCAGGCAACAAGAAGGTAATGCATTCAGCCAGAAAAATAAAAATCAGTGCGATTTTGTTTTCTTTTACCAAAACTGAATATGTATTATCCTTTAAAGTGGACCTAAACTCCCCTGTAGGGTCTCAGGGGCGTCGTCATAATGTGCAAGTAGGGACGAGCGTCGTCATAATGTGCAAGTAGGGATGAGCTTCTAGTTTGCAGTTTAACAAATAGGCGATTTGGCCAGTTCGCTCGCCTGACCGCTGATTGCTCAGTTCACGATCGTCTTCCTGCAGCGAGAGTTGACCACTAGTCATCACTCCACGCAAGGATTTCCCTCTCTGTTCCTCCAGCGCTGACTGGAGGGACAGACAGGGGAAGGGTGGGCATAGCTGGTTGTGCCTCTAAAGAGCCAGCTATCAATTAGGTAGCAGGGTGGATCCTTTCCCCGCTGCAGGACAACTCAGCACTGTGAGCACATAGCGGGCAATAGCCCACTATATGCTGAGTTTTGGGTCACAGGAGGACATTAGTAAACTACGGTAAAAAAGGTTTGGCCATAGTTACTCATTTTCATTCAGGGTGCCATTAATAAGCAGTATTACTTACCTTATCCCTAGCTGCACGATGCTTCCTCCTGTTCATGTGACTGCTTCCCTAATGCTACTTCTTGTCAGTGCTTCGCTGCCCGCACTCTGGCGTCATCACGTACAACACAGGACCTGCAGTACCGCATTGTAAGCGAGGACCATAACCCAGAGTGTCGGAAGGAAGAGGAGAGTGGTATCTGCTGGGGGAGCAAGGGATATGCAAGTAAAACTGCTTTTTTTATTTTAATACCTAGACAAAAAAAAGAGCATTTAACCCTTGCAGAGTGGGGAAGGGGGAGACCAGCTGCAAGGATCATTTTGAAATGTTCCCTGTGGTATGCATTCTCCGTGTACTTTCCAGGTGTTATTATTGCAGTTCTACTTTACAGTATCACTTAACCATTTGAAAAGCTCCACACAATAAGCTTAAGACTAATTTCCTGCACTCTGTACTTCATACAAAAGGTGCACTATAGCGGACATTACACTTGACACATTGCTAGAACTGGTTGATGATCTGTCACCAGTGACTATATAGAAGGATCCCATTACCCTGGGGAGAAATGAAGGATACGACTTCACCACTGGCTGCATGATCTATGTGCTGCAACAGTGACACCTAATGGTCACAACTACAAATTGCAGCAATATGGAAATGAATGGAAAAACCCAATATTCATACAAGTTACCTTTTGAGAAGAGGAAAGAAAAAAAAAAAAAAGAAAGGTGAAATACTCACAAGCACAGACAGCGTGTAAATTTCCATTTTGTCAAAAAAAAAAAGAACCGGAGCCAAGCTTTTAAATGAAACACTTATTCAAGGCAAGATATATTATTCCATAGCACTACGTTGGACTTCAAAAATAACTTCCTAAATTAAACTCTACATGTTAAATCTATTATACATGGAAAGGCAAATGAGCGCCGTTCTACTCAAGTCAATCTTTCTTCCACAACTTGAATTTTGGCCAGCTTCCTATTCAACAGAGCAAGGTCTGTCTCACTGGTCGAGACAACCATAAGCACAGGAATGTGCATCAGACTGGCTGAAGGGGTGACTATCCCATTTATTTTATTAATGCTTGGGCTAGTATTACACGTTCCTCATTTCAAAGCTAAACTCCAGGCAAACTGATCAATACTTTGCAGATATATTAATATTTGAACTGTTCTATCTACTTAAAAATTGTAATTCGGTTTAGACGGACTTATGATCCAACCTTGCCAGGCAGCAGCTCCCGAGCCTATCCTGCTCAAAGGAAAAAATTACACAGGCTTATCTCCACCCGGGTACGTCGACTTTTAAATTGACTTGTCAAGCCGGGTGGTGCTTGCAGGGACACTAATGACTTGAATTTTGTCTCGGCAGGAACTGCCCAAAATACAAGCCGTTCTTGGCTAGCATTAGACTAGAGTTAGAGACCACATTTCACAGCAATGCCTTGACTAAGGACGAGCCCTGGTTTAGTCTGAACCTGAGCTCCTCCAAACCCGGAAGCAAGCCATGTGGTGCTTGCAGGGACATTCATGATGTCCTCAAATGTCCTCCACTCAAATTTGAATATGGCAGAAACTGGCCAAAATGTGCGCTGTTCTTGGCCAGCATTTCACATAGGTGCCTTGACTAGGGATGAGCCCATGTTTGGTCTGAACCTGAGTTCTTCCAAAACCAGATGGAAGCTGGGTGGTGCTTGCAGGGACACGACTCATGACTTGAATTTCTATTCGGCAGAAACTGGCTAACATGCGAACTGTTCTTGGCCAACATTAGACTAGAGTTAGAGACCACATTTCTCATAGGTACCTTGACTACGGAGGAGCCCAGGTTTGCTCCGAACCTTAGCTCCTTCAAACCCTGAAGGAAAATCATTCCCCTGCCACCCACAGCTGCACGTAAGCAAAGGTGTGGGACGCCGTTACTTAAATGGCCACGTGGTCATATAAGGTCAATGATGCTACACCATCCGTGCTAGAGAGTGCAAATGGAGGAATCACCACTGACAGCTATTGTATTCAGGCAGCTGAAGAGGATAGGGTGTAGTCACAGTTTGGTCAATACATTTTCACCCAGCTCAACAAAAGGCAACTTAAAATCTGAGCCGGGTGGAAAATTAAGGAGCTAGCTGGACCACTCACGGCTTGAATTTTAATTTGGCAGGAGTTAACCAAAATGCGAGCCTTCCATAGCCAACATTACACTAGAGTTAAAACACTTCATAGAGGGGCCTTCATGTGGCAGTGTGGCTTCCACATGTATGAAACTAAAGCCCGTTTTTAACATAAAATTGACTAAAATGTATCTAGTTGACAAGTGTTCTCGGAACATTTAAAATACATATAATGATTTATTAATACTAAGGCCTTGTTCACACCAAGCGCGGAGCAGATCCGGACCAGAGCAGGTGCAGACCGGATCAAAACTGCGTCCAATGTATTCCTATGGTATTTTGACCTCCAGTTCACATCGGAGCGTGCGGATCCAGACCGGATGAAAAAAATGCGGCAAGCCCTATTTTACCTGCTCTGGATCTGGCCTGGAACGCAACAAAAATGCATCTAAAACGCAAAAACGCATCAAAAACGCATGCAAGTGCCTGAAAGCCCATGTTAAACTTAAATTTTATTTTTTAACCAAAACCGGCCCTAAACGCATCCAAAACGCGTCTAAAACGCGGCACAACCCACTGCACTGCGTGTGCAGAAACCTGACCGGATCTGGTCTGCATTTGGTGTGAACAAGGCCTTATTCACTAATAAGTGTTTTTGGATCCCTGTCTGGAATCTGAAATTTCAAAATGGCAAATTAGGCAAAATTGGCCAAGCAACTGGCTACTAGGATGGGGGGAAAAAATGACAACCAATTACAGATAAGCTTTGATGATCGGTAGCCAATATGGGAAAGGTTGACACCTGGTGGCTGTTATAGGTTATAGCACCTCATTGCATGAGTTATATAAAGATTCATCGTGATCCTTAACAGAGAAATTCGTCTGTCTCTTGCACCGCAGTTTAGAAGATTAAAGCTTAACTATAATTAGCTGATATGGGTAACAACTACTTGTTTTCCATTTCCTCCAATTTTAAAGCTCAGCTGTAATTTTTAAGCTGCTCAAATCCTACAGAGTGTCAAACAGTCCACCGGGAGGTCACAGGGACTGAAAAGGGCCAGTCCAGATAACAATGATCACCTACAGACTTCCTGTACCTCATTGGAACTTCAGCTGTGGATTTCTCAGGTCCATTGGGCTCCTCTGGCCATTAAAAGCATCCTTTTAGGATAGCAATAAAAAAGAGCTGCCACTGCAGACTTGCTTTACAAGGTGCAGGCTCCTAGGCTGTCATTTTCATTATAGCTTCACTGTCTAGGAAGTCAGTGACCTGAACCAAGCATTCAATCAATAGTCAGAAAAGTCTAAATTCCTGCCCTGCATTCAGGTTAGTTCCTGGTCAGTGACTCATTAGGTAGTGAAGCGAAGGCAGGACAGCCCAGGGAAACTATAACTGGTTGGGGTTAATCTTTATTATAAATGTTGTTTTACCTTTGTTTTTACTATTAAAATACAATATTTGTCTCATAAGATAAGTCATCCACTTGTGAGTATAAACTGCAGCTTGAGCTATTGAGGTCTATAAACAAGTCCGGAAATGATGAAAAAGAGCCTAAACCCTTGACTGTTGGATAAAAAAAAAATACAAAATGTTAATATTTCATATTTAACAGACTCAAAAAAAACTGTTCTCATTTGTTTTTGTTTTTTTTTACTAGCACCAGACTTCATATTGGTCCAAGTTTTAAGCATTTAATCAATTACACTTGCAAAATACTTCATCTTTGGAAGTTTGACATAGGCCAGGGACTTTGCTAATTGTTTCCCAATACAAAGAGGGCCTCCAGCATTGCAGATAAAAAACAGTGTACAATGAAACACCAACCACCACACCTAATATTAGCACATGGAACTTCTAGAACAGCAATATAGAGAGCAATAAAATGCAGTAGCTCATAGCAATCAGATTTTAACTGTCACCCGATTGCCCACCCCCTAAAATAAGGAATACTCGCTGATCCCCATTCCCTCCATACTGCAGGAGTCAACCGGGGGTAAGTTCTGGTGTTGTGGGAGGATGACATCACTCCCCCCAACCAACCTGACAATGTTCAGGCCCGATCCCTCCCTATACCTGGATGTCCTGTTCTGTTAAAGTCAGAGACAGAGCATGAATGGATGTTATCAGGAAGCACTGTCACTTTGCCCTGAATAACAGTTTGTAGTCATACTTAGTGAATGGTAATTGATCACTGTTGCTTAGGAGTTACTGCACATCGCTCTTCTCATTCCATCAATGAGCCAAAAAGTACAAATATTTTACATTTGTTGCTCCTGAATCCATTATGTGACAACTCATCTACTTATAGCAGCAAATAACACCACTCGGAATCCATTTTGGTAAATTATTAATAGAACACTTGGAAAATTCACTCTACTACCTTCAGAAAAATGTGTCAAGGCTGAGCAATACAACTATTGGTATATAATATAGTATGAGCACCAATGATCTAACAAAATGAAAGGGATGATGTCCTGTTTGATTGGAAATCCTTTACATGCTTGGTGTAGAACTGTAGAGGAACCCACCCCCCTCCATATAATGTAGGGCAATTCTTCTCAAATACATTTATAAAACATTACTTAGTGGTGACTGGAGAAGCCAAAGTGCCAAATTACAATGGCAGGTGAAATATTGAACTGCACTGCTCACACCAAGTAAAAAAAAAAAAGGTTTCCAAGAATGATGGTGGTCCATTTGACCTTGAGCCCCTATAAAAGGGACACTAAACTCAGGAGTTAAATCTTAAAAATACATACAAGTACCTTTTAACTATGAACAAAAATGTATCTTATTTGTGTATCACTCGGCTATAGATCCTCAAATCATCTCTGAATTGGTGCTGTCACTGTCCTTCCTTCTGGAGGGTGGCTACTTTTGTTCCCCATGGTCCCCGTGTATGTTGTAAAGTAGTCACCGCTCCAAGCTCACTCCCGTGATGGACTACAATCTCAAAACAAATTAGTAAACTAAATGTGAGATTGTAGTCCAACACAAGAGTGAGCTTGGAGCGGTGACTACTTTACAACATACACGGGGACCATGGGGAACAAAAGTAGCCACCCTCCAGAAGGAAGGACAGTGTCAGCACCAATTCAGAGATGATTTGAGGATCTATAGCCGAGTGATACACAAATAAGATACATTTTTGTTCATAGTTAAAAGGTACTTGTATGTATTTTTAAGATTTAACTCCTGAGTTTAGTGTCCCTTTGAAGGGAAAGTACAGCGTCTTCAATCTTGTTGTGGATCTCTTAACAGTTAGAAGTAGAGTGGAAGCACATGGTGAGAGCTCCCTCCAGTGGCCGATCTACAAATGGTTACAAACATGGTAAAAGGATTCTACCTTTTCCACACTTTATTTTACTACCCAGCCTTTGACCTTTCCTTAAATGCATCCTTGAATTCTACAGTACCTGGTTTAGTCACACAAGTGACACAACAATCCCACAAGCCACTACACAAGATGGAGCACAGTGACATGTTCTGCAACCCACTAAAATGACAGGATCACCATGACAATTTCTATATGGAAGAAAAAAAATACATTGCACAGTACTGTACAAAACTAATGTGTTCATCTAGCTAGGATATTTTTTTTACACAACCAACATCACAAGTTCTGGCATACAGCCACTATTTGATCTAAGTCTTCCAGTATTATATATTGTGCACAGTTTTAAAAGAGTTCAGCTTCAGCACTTAGCTTTCCATTGTCCTGAAGGCTGCTCACAAAAGTCATTTTCAAGGGGTAACTGAGTTGGTGGTAGCTTTTGTTTTCAGACAGAGGGTGCCCCCCAAGCCTGGAAGTAGTGTGTTCACATTTTCATGCCACCACTAGAGGGCGCTGACCTGAGGAAGGGATGGACTGCTCATCCTCTCAATATAATTCACTTCCCTTTAGCTCCCTCTAGTGGTGGCTGGAAGAAGCTGCTGCAAGACCATGTAGACCAGAGTTAGGTAACCTCGGCACTCCAGCTGTGATTAAAGGAGAACTATGAGGTTGAGTGATTTTCACTCACCCCATAGGTCGAGCTGATAAAGAAACTGTCGCACGTCGGCTTTATAGATCAGGAAGTGAGCAAACACATAGCGTCGCTCACTCACTTACCGATCATCTCCCGGCAGAGAGAGGTGACTGTCAGTCACCGCACCCCACAGGGATTCCCTCCTCCCCGCTCCCATCCTACATCACTGAGTGGAGGAACAGACAGGGAAGGGAGCGGGCACAGCTAGCTCTGCCTCTAGATAGGCAGAGCCCACTGTCACTCACGCAGCTGGGTGGATCTCGGCAGTATTGTCAGGATCCGTCCCGGCTGCGGCGATCTCGGTATATAGTGAGCAATAGCCTGCGATATACTGAGCTTTGGGTCACAGGAGGTTAGTATATGTCCTCCTGTGACCCTTAAGATAACTATGGGATAAAAAGGTGACCCCATAGTTCTCTTTTAAACTCCAAATTCCATCATTCATTTGCCTCTGGGAGTCATGTCTGTACCCGTCAGAGTCTTGCAATGCTTCATGGGACTTGTAGTTCCACAAGGTTGCCTACCCCTGATGTAGACACTCCAGTTCCAGGCAGGAGTACCCACTGTTTAAACCTTGTGTCACCCCCTGCATAGAGAGAATGCTGTTGGAACAAGTGAGGACAAGTGCTGAAAGTCCACTTACTTTTTTCTATAAAAGGTCAGTACTCCCAAAACTGACATTTTAGTTTTCCGAGATGCTGGAGGGCCTAATCATCCACTCTATTAATACCTTTGTGATCAAGCTCTCTGGACTCAAGTTCCCAGTTCTGTCCATCTGGATTTTCCTCTATTTTTAAGCACAGCGTGAGTTCAGCGACCTCTCTTGCTGCAGCAAAAGAAAGGAGCATCCTTTGCATGTAGAGGTCAAAAAAAGAAAACCCAGCAGGGAGCGCTTACTGTTGGAACCACAGAGAGATGTAAGAAGCCAGTGGTTGATTGAAGCCATCTTCACACCCGCCTACTACTGAAATGTCAGTTCTGAAGAGGCCGACTCTTTAAAAGAGACCCTGTCACCACTCCAAGCCTGCTATGATGAAGAGGTTATGTGAAGGCCCTTACAATGCAAAAGCTGGGGCTACCTTTCTATTAAGTAGAACTCCAGCCAAAGATAAAACGAATGGCCCATTAAAAGTTAAATAGCAAAGTCAACTTTTGCTGCAGTGTTCCCCTTCAATCCAGAGACTTCCACCTGTAGTATTTTTTCTGCCACTAGATGTCCACAGTCTGATGGCCAGCATCATTTCAAGAAGAACCCCGGGAAAAAATATTAACTCTTGCAGGGGAGCTACCCCAGCACTGGAAGAGTTAAGTGCTCATTTGTGTCTAGGTCCTGGAAAAAAAACAGTTATACTTACCAGACCATCCAAGTCGGCTTGTTCTTAGACAGGTGTCTAGAACCTCTCCTGCAGGGGTCTGAGGATCCTGGTGTCATCACGCTCTGTGCACAGACGTGAGGACGCCGAGGATCAGTTCAAGACCATGTAGACCAGGGTTAGGCAACCTCTGCACTCCAGCTGTGATTAAAGGAGAACTATGAGGTGAGTGATTTTCACTCACCTCATAGTTCGAGCTGACCTGTGACACCTGTGCAGCGGAAGAGAACACACGCTTCAGGGATCACAGAAGCAGGGAGTCGGCTTGCTTGGATGGTCCGGTGATTATAACACCAGACAAAACTGAGCACTTAATCCTTACAGTACAGGGGTAGACCCAGTGCAAGGATTAATTATGTTTTTTTTCCAAGAGTTCTTCTTTAACCTATTTCCTGTGAGCCTAAGTAGTTTTGGACAAGCCCCAGACTCAGATTGGACAGTGAAAGAAGAAGCAGCACGGTGAGATCATCTCTCTGCCACTCTGCTTTTGCCACCTAACAGCATGCTTTTCACCAGCATATTAACTGATTGGCTCCTTGTGCCGCTTCTTCATCTCACACTCCAGCCCTGCTGTACAGGGACTGGAAGAGGCGGATACCAGGTCCATTTAGGTACTTGTGCTGCTTACTTTTAAAAATAAATTTATAGGGCTGCAACAACTAATCGATAATGAGAATAGTTGGCAACTAGGATCGAGGTCGAGAGAGATCGTGGTCAAGAGATCAAGAGAGATAGAGATCGAGGTCGAGAGAGATAGTGGTCAAGAGATCAAGAGATCGAGGTCGAGAGAGATAGAGGTCGAGAGAGATAGAGGTTTCCAAGCAGAGGTCGAGAGATCAAGAGAGAGATCGAGGTCGAGAGATCAAGAGAGAGATAGAGATCGAGAGAGGTCGAGAGATCAAGAGAGAGATCGAGGTCGACAGAGAGAGATCGAGGTCGACAGAGAGAGATCGAGGTCGAGATATTTTTTTATCCATTCATCGAAAAACATAAATCAGGCAACTAATCGATTATGAAAATAAACGTTAGCTGCAGCCCTATACATTAAATGATCTATAAATGATTACATCGCTGCATTAATGTGTGTCTTATATCTGTCTACAGTTCAGCTTTACATCCAATTTTCTGCTGTGATCCTTTGCGGGGGTGCTCTGGGCAAAAGCCTTGCGAGATCTGCATAGACTGTCTTTGCAGCTCATGTCAAGCTTCCCCGGCCCCAGAGCAGAGGTGTGGTCAGGGCCAGAGAGGAGAAGCCGCAGCGTCAGGCTAAAAGAACAAGCCAATCAGACACTCCTGCAAAGTGTTGGAGCCACAGCGGAATCGAGGTCGACAGAGAGAGATCGAGGTCGAGATATTTTTTTATCCATTCATCGAAAAACATAAATCAGGCAACTAATCGATTATGAAAATAAACGTTAGCTGCAGCCCTATACATTAAATGATCTATAAATGATTACATCGCTGCATTAATGTGTGTCTTATATCTGTCTACAGTTCAGCTTTACATCCAATTTTCTGCTGTGATACTTTGCGGGGGTGCTCTGGGCAAAAGCCTTGCGAGATCTGCATAGACTGTCTTTGCAGCTCATGTCAAGCTTCCCCGGCCCCAGAGCAGAGGTGTGGTCAGGGCCAGAGAGGAGAAGCCGCAGCGTCAGGCTAAAAGAACAAGCCAATCAGACACTCCTGCAAAGTGTTGGAGCCACAGCGGAATATCAGATATTTTTTCAGAAAAAAACAAGAAAAGCAGCCACAGGTTTTGTTTTGTAAGCGCGATAACATAACCTCTTCATCTTAGCAGGCTTGGAGTGGTGACAGGGTCTCTTTAAACAACAAGCATGAATACATTTTGCACTCCACCACTGAATACCAAGGGATACAGTTATAGTATTGAAAAAAAAACAGTTTACAAATGTATTATACACCACTATATTAAAAATGTTTTTTTTTGTACTTCTTTCAAGATTTAAAAAAGGAGGGTAAGTAAAAACTGCCCTGTAAACGTTTGTGTGATAAAGACGTATACGGTAGTGGAATTCCAGCTGTGTGCGTTAGAGGCGGAACCTAGAACGAGTTTTGTATTGGATGTAGAGTTCACGGGGAACTAATTCTAGAGCGGAATAGAAAGTTTGTGTCTTGTATACATGGCGCGTTTCTTAGTTTTGTTGCCTGCGTTTTGCAGATCTCATCTTTTCAAAGCGGGACTCCATTTCTTCCAAGACTCGCGGGGTGTACCGGACCACCAGTTTTACCTTGCCCTGGGCGGCTTTCAGGAGCTCCACTGCTTTCTCGTGATGTTCACCTTCCACGCTCTGTGAAAGAGACAAATACTATAAGCAATTGTATTTCAATATCAAAACATATAGTGCGGTAGAAGGAGTTTGCATGTGCCGTTTATTTTTTGTGCCCTTGGTATGTTCCCCTGTTCCCTCTCCTGTTTGGTGCTAGTTAATACAGTGCCTAATTAGACACTCACTGCCTCTTCCCCGAATACTCATTTTGAGTTTCCCTTTCCAAGCAGAGCAGGGCTTGGGAAATACATTTTCTTCTTAGGGTTCATTCAAGGCGTGCACACTTTTAAAAAGACCTGATCCCGGAAGAGACAGGTGCTGCATGTAATTGTGGGCAGCAGCTGGTTCTTACCTATGGCAGGAAGCAGCTGCACCTAATTACACACATCTGTGTGTGTCTGGGTGCCCGCACACTGTCTGCATCCAAGTGCAGGCACCTGGACCCACACGGATGTGCAGATTCAGGTGTGCGTATGACTGCGAGTAATTGAGTGCAGCCACGTCCTCCTATAGGGAAGAACAGATTGCTGCTTGCAATTACATTCAGCACATATCCCTTCCTGGATTGGGTCTTCTTCAGGCGTGCACGCCCATCTGAATGAGCCCTACACTGGAAAAAACATCCTTTGTATTGCATTTATCTAAAGTAAAATTGTATTGGATTCAACTTCTGTTATTGAAGAGTTAAAATGACATCAAAATGTTAGAGTGAAAAGGTTGTAAAGTTATTTCAAATGCAACTTACAATGGAAGCTGCTCCTTGAGAATTACAAGTTTTAGCTTCCTGAAGAATCAGCTGGTCCCTGATATCGTGTTTTAGGGTGGCTCCTTTCCCTTGCAGAAAGTTGCTCCTAACTTTCTGCTCCTATTGTGTGTGCTAATAAGCTGTGCGTGTCTCCACAAATGCAGCAAGGCAAGACACTCCCCCTGCTCTTTCCTTCTAGCAGTATTTTCCTTGTTAGTACATGGGCTACACCCCGCACTGCACAGGTTAAGTGCTCATTTGTGTCTAGGTAAAAAATAAAAAGTTATACTCACCCAATGCTCCTAGCTGACTTAAAACGGTCCCTAGAGCCTCTCTCCCCCTCCTCTGCAGCAATCTAAGGTCCAGTAAATGCTCACATCTATACACTGTGCGTAGACATGAGGACACTAAGAGTACAATCTGCTGCGGAGGAGGGGGCAGGCTGGAGTGAGGGAGCGCTATAACAGCTGGCCAGTACAGGGACTGCTGGAACCAATTATTTAATGTTCCGGCAAGAAGCATACTGATTGGAAGAGAGCAGATTGTCAGAGATATGAGCTCACCACTGTGCTGGTTCTTTTTTCACTGTCTAGTCACAGGATGATGGGTCCAGAATGATCTGGGGTCAGAGGAAATGAGTTGAATGATGCTGACCATCAGAGTCAGGACATCTAGCAGCAGAAAAAGTAATGCAGAGCAGATCTCTCGATGAAAGCTGACCATGTTTTCTCATTTTACCAGGAATGCTCGTTCATGCCTGCATCAGTACATACTACTGATATGAGCATTCCTGCATACTAGACATGTGCACCGGAAAAACATTTGTTTAGTTTTGCTTCGATTTGGATTAGTTTCGGGATTTGGATGAAATTCGTTAGCGATAGTCTGTGGACGAATTTTCGTTGCAGCATAAACAGAGGGAAAAAAAACAAAAAACACTTTTTTTTTTTAGTCTGCAGAAAAGGAAAAAAAAAAAAAAGTGTGAGGTTCCTCCAATTCATACCAGGCCCTTTAAGTCTGGTAGGAATGTTAGGAGGGACATCCCACCCAAATGAAAACAAAAATGTGCGTGGGATACCCCCCAAAATCCATACCAGGCCCTTTTGGTCTGGTAGATATTTTAAGGGGGAACCCCAGCCCCCCAAAAAGGGGGAAAAAACATTCCTACCAGACCTTTGATCGGAGCACAGGTCCCCCCATCGGTGGACACGCTCCCAATGCCGAGGGGGCACGTGGTCTGGTAAGGCGGAGGGATTCCCCCCCCCCTTCCCTGCGGTCAGATCAAGGGTCTGCTAGGAATGTTAGGGGACCCCACGTTTCCCCCCACTTTTGGGGGGCAGGGGTCCCCCCTGAAAATACCTACCAGACCTAAAGGGCCTGGTATGGATTTTGGGGGGAACCCCACACACTTTTTTTTTGTTTTAACTTGAGCGGGGGTCCTTCTTAAAATTCCTACCAGACCTAAAAAGTCTGGTATGAAATAGGGGGGAACCTCACGCTTTTATTTTTTTCCTCTTCTGCAGATTGTAAAAAAAAGTTTTTTTCCCCCTCTAATGTCACTTTGCTGCAACAAAAATTCATCCGAATAACAAACCTTTCCGAAACGAATTGCACATGTCTAATGCTTACCTATTATTTTTCGGGGGTCAGATCTTCTAGTACCTTCTATAACTATGTGCATGTTATGGTTGCAGTTCTTCCTGCAGACACAGAAAACAAGGCCCACTGCTCATACAAAGAGTGTGAAGGAAAAGGCCGCCTCTTACCACTCCATTCACAGACAGTAGCTGGTCCCCGCGCTTCAGTGAGCCTTGTCTGTCCGCGATCCCACCAGGGATAATGCGGGAAATATAAATGGGAGAGTTCTGCTCTTTTCCTCCCATTATGTTAAATCCGAGACCTTCTTCTGTTTTGGGGAGTTCAACGACCCTGGGGTGCGAATGGCCTTCACTCGCGGCAAACGCAGCTACAGTAGCCTGGAAGATAAGAAGATAACTTTACTGACAGCTCTAGAGGAAAAATAAAAATCACCTCACTGCTGACCAACATTCAGCAAAGGCCGGCATGGAGATTACACATAACACACATGGAGCTCTTCTGTGAAGCATTGTATGCTACCATTGCCATCTAGTGGACAGACGGCAATATGTATGCAACTCCCTAACCCAGCCCGTCTCGCATGGAGGAACATTTGAAATAACTTTCCGGTCTCAGGGAACCTCTGCTACTAATTACTTGATCAACAGCTCACAGTACTGTACAGTGTGATGGTCACTGGGAAGATTCACCCTTTACAGATAACAAAAGAAGGACATTGGCGTCAGTGGTGACTTACCTTATTACTTGTACTCGCCCCAAATGCTCCTGATACTTAGCTCGATACCAGAACTCCCGTTGTCAGGAGAGGAGGGTAATTACTTGCCCCCCAGCTTCCCAATTGGCTGGGAAGCCGGCTCCATGCTCCTTCGACACTTGGTGATGAGGGAGCATGGAGCTGGCTTCCTGGCCAATCAGAAAGCCAGGCAGCATGTAATGACTTGCCGCCCGG
>NW_017307361.1:266782-296873 GCF_000935625.1 Nanorana parkeri
CCTGCGGTCAGATCAAGGGTCTGCTAGGAATGTTAGGGGACCCCACGTTTCCCCCCACTTTTGGGGGGCAGGGGTCCCCCCTGAAAATACCTACCAGACCTAAAGGGCCTGGTATGGATTTTGGGGGGAACCCCACACACTTTTTTTTTGTTTTAACTTGAGCGGGGGTCCTTCTTAAAATTCCTACCAGACCTAAAAAGTCTGGTATGAAATAGGGGGGAACCTCACGCTTTTATTTTTTTCCTCTTCTGCAGATTGTAAAAAAAAGTTTTTTTCCCCCTCTAATGTCACTTTGCTGCAACAAAAATTCATCCGAATAACAAACCTTTCCGAAACGAATTGCACATGTCTAATGCTTACCTATTATTTTTCGGGGGTCAGATCTTCTAGTACCTTCTATAACTATGTGCATGTTATGGTTGCAGTTCTTCCTGCAGACACAGAAAACAAGGCCCACTGCTCATACAAAGAGTGTGAAGGAAAAGGCCGCCTCTTACCACTCCATTCACAGACAGTAGCTGGTCCCCGCGCTTCAGTGAGCCTTGTCTGTCCGCGATCCCACCAGGGATAATGCGGGAAATATAAATGGGAGAGTTCTGCTCTTTTCCTCCCATTATGTTAAATCCGAGACCTTCTTCTGTTTTGGGGAGTTCAACGACCCTGGGGTGCGAATGGCCTTCACTCGCGGCAAACGCAGCTACAGTAGCCTGGAAGATAAGAAGATAACTTTACTGACAGCTCTAGAGGAAAAATAAAAATCACCTCACTGCTGACCAACATTCAGCAAAGGCCGGCATGGAGATTACACATAACACACATGGAGCTCTTCTGTGAAGCATTGTATGCTACCATTGCCATCTAGTGGACAGACGGCAATATGTATGCAACTCCCTAACCCAGCCCGTCTCGCATGGAGGAACATTTGAAATAACTTTCCGGTCTCAGGGAACCTCTGCTACTAATTACTTGATCAACAGCTCACAGTACTGTACAGTGTGATGGTCACTGGGAAGATTCACCCTTTACAGATAACAAAAGAAGGACATTGGCGTCAGTGGTGACTTACCTTATTACTTGTACTCGCCCCAAATGCTCCTGATACTTAGCTCGATACCAGAACTCCCGTTGTCAGGAGAGGAGGGTAATTACTTGCCCCCCAGCTTCCCAATTGGCTGGGAAGCCGGCTCCATGCTCCTTCGACACTTGGTGATGAGGGAGCATGGAGCTGGCTTCCTGGCCAATCAGAAAGCCAGGCAGCATGTAATGACTTGCCGCCCGGCTTCCTGATTGGTCGGGAAGCTGGCCAACCAGGAAGCCGGGCGGAGAGTCATTACCCACCCCCAGCTTTCCGATTGGCCAGAAAGCTGGCTCCATGCTCCCTTGTCACTTGGTGACGAGGGAGCATGGAGCCTGCTTCCCTGCTAATCAGAAAGCCAGGCGGCGAGTCATTATGTCCTAATGAAGAGACCCTGCGTGGTCTCGAAACGTTGGCTCTTGTGATTGTGTGACGTCTATATCCAATAAATGGACTTGTTGGATTATTCTACTGAGCTGGTGATTCCTCTTTCTACATTATACGCCACCCGGCTTCCTTAATGGGACTTCCAATATCGGTATTCGGTATCAGCGAGAATAAAAATATAAAATATCGGCACTCGATACCGAAAAAACGATATCGGTGCATCCCTACTCAATATCAATAAATAAATCAATAATAATGCATTAAACATTTTTTTCCTATAAGACTGCGGTTACCCAACAAAGCACATTTACTGTATGCTGCCTTCCCATCCAAGGATAACTTGACAATATAATTTGAGCTGACTAATCAGCCATCAGAATCACAGGATGACCTTGCATCTACATATACAGGCACTAGGTCAGTATAAGAGCCCATTCACACCAGGGCGGTTGTGGATCAGCACGGTTACCGCGCTGATCTCAAAAGGGAGGTTTTGGAAGTTTTCAATTGCGTTTCCGCTCTGTATGGAAACCGCACTGATCAGCGTGGCAAAATTAGTGCATGGAGACGTTCGGATCACGCGGACCCGCGCGGTCACATGAACGGTCCCCAAGGCAATGTATGGGATTGTTCTTGTCGGCGGATCCGTGCAGCTGAACCGCCCGGGTCTGAACAGGGTCTTAAGGGTCTGCCATAACATATATTATAAAACATCTAAACAGAATAAGATTTGGGTAGAGAATCATTGCCAAGTGAGCAAACACATGAAGGAGCTTACCTTTGCTGTTGCGTTGGCCCTCACCTCTGGGCTGCTGTTGATATCCACAGTCTCATAAACATGTTCATAAACCTTAAACAAAAAAGGCAATATCATCAACTGTGCCTTTTCCTAAAACACTAAATATATTTGTTTAAAAAAAAAAAAAAATATTTATAAAAGTTCATCTGTCAGGTTTTGAAGCTTTTGGGTTGGACTTGATGGACTGTCAGGTTTTGGGTTGGACTTGATGGACGTATGTCTTTATTCAACCCCAAATACTATGTAAAATAACTTTACAGCAAGTGTGTACTCACAGCGGTCCCCAGTCTAGGCGAGTATGGACCGAGCCATAGGAATGAATAGGGCCAGTGGTGCGCAAGCGCAGTAAGAACTTGATATGGATTTGGGGTTTCTTTCTCCTACATTGGCTGTGAAGTGCTGGGAGGCCCGCATAGTGGAGACCTCAGGGATGGGGTGAAGGTATTATACTACTTGTCCTTCACTCAGGCTAGGATCACACCTAGGCGATTCAGATGCTGAGCTGTTATCGCGCATTTTCGATTGTGTGAATGTTCCTTGTAAACCAGCAAAAGGTTTCCAGATACACTCACCAGCCAGCATGCAAAAAAACCTGCCTAATCACTAAGGTTAAAAACAGAGGTTTAGATACATGTCTTCTGCAGAAAATGTGAAAGCCGCACAGCCGCGTCAAGCCACCTCCATATAGTGCGGTCCTAACTCTAAACTATGAGAGTCTCCATCTTGGAGCACATGGGGCAAAAGATCAAATTGGGGGCAGGTTTGTCAGGAGGTTTACAAGGAACTTGCTTGACTTGTTCCTTGTAAACCACGCGTTTATCAATGCATAGAGATGTCTATGGCACCCAAACCGCGTGACAATCGCCCGGAAATAGCTCCTGCACATGGTCGCACGACAAACCGCAAAGGAGTGAACAGCCTCCATTGACGTCAATGCGAATCTGTGTTTTGCGTGAAACCGCACTAAATTGCCTAGGTGTGCGCCGGCCCTCAGGGTGGTGAGGGGAAACATTAAAGAACAATGTTACTAAAAAGGTATTCAGAGAAAACTTTGAAGGTCAATGCCCGTGGTCCATGACCCTCATTTTTATAAATGACTTGTGGCACAGTAAAGACTCCTTAAACAGAAGGTATTTACAACCCCAATTCCAAAAAAGTTGGCACGCTGTGTAAAATCAAACATAAAAACAGAATGCAATGATCGGCAAATATCAGAAACCCAGATTTTATTCACAATAGAAAATAGAATACATATCAAATGTTTAAACTGAGAAAATGGACCATTTTAAGAATAAAAAAAAGGTAATTTTGAAACGGATTGCAGCAACGCGTTCGATAAAAGTCGGAACAGGACCATGTTTACCACGGTGTAGCATCCCCTCTTCCTTTAACAACACTCTGTAAACATCTGGGAACTGAGGAGCCCAGTTGCTGGAGTTTAATTCCCAACATTTATGGAATTGGGGTTATACATTCCATCACACATCCCCAAAATAAGAGGATCATTCTTCATTTCAGGACAGCTATGCAACTCATTCCATTACACCCCAACAGCCAAACACACATCCAGGACTGCTGGTCTCGTTGGATCCCAAGTCCTACATTATAGAAGCCATGGGACTCATACACTGCACTGATGATGATCAAAAAGCCTGAAACAGCTGTATGCAGGATGGAATACATGGCTCTATAATATTAGGCTATATTTGCACTATACACCAGGGGTTCTGGATGTGCATTTGGCTGTTTGGGGAGCACAGGAATGATTTGCATGGCTCCTCCCACTGTCCTGAAACGAGGCGTACTTCTCTTATTTTTGGGATATGTGAATACCGTCCCTCCTGCTTTGAGAAGGCTCGACTCTGCTGGAGGGCATATTTTGAATGCGAGTGCTTTCTCACCATAACCAGTATAGTTAACTATCTCATAAATGACTTGTAAATTGCATGCACAGTGTTGAGTAAAAATTGTGGTGTCCAGTGGTGAATGGTATTTGCGCTACATCTTACATAAGGCCCTTACTTGAGGGTCATTATAAAAGTCTGATTGGTTGCTAGGGGCCATTACATTACGCAGCTCACTATTGTTTTCTTTATTGGATACATCTTCATATGTACAGAAGAACCCTGGGTAAACATTTTATTAACCCTTGCAGTGGAGCTACCCTGGCACTGCAAAGGTTAAGTGCTCTTTTTTGCCTAAGGTTAAAAAATAACAAAGTTATATTCCCCTGATCCTCCGAGCCGTCTGGCTGTGACAGTGCTCCCTCCAGCCTGTCTCCTGCTCCTTTGCAGTGATGATATGTCCCTTGGTGTCCTCACGTCCTATACACAGTAAGGGGAATTCATCAAAACTGGAGCAGAGAGAATCTGGGGCAGCTGTGCATGGCAACCAATCAGCTTCTGTCTTTCATTTTCAAAGCGCTACTGAACAAACTGAAGAGAGAAGTTGATTGGTTAATATGGGCAACTGCTCCAGTTTCTGTCTGCTCCAGTTTTGATAAACTTCCCTCCAGTGTATAGAACGTGATGACTCAGGGACCTTAGACCACCGCAGCAGAGGGGGAAGAGAGGCTTCAGGGACCGGTCTAAGAGCAAGCCGGCTCCGAGGATCAATTGAGTATAACTTTTTTATTTTTGACCCTAGGCAAAAGCGGGCCTTTACCCATATCTTTAAATAACAACAAACACACCTTTAGAAATGTTTAGTAATGACACAATCTACAAACACATACTTCTAGATAATTGCCGGCTTTGTATTCTTTGCATTCCTTTATTTCACTTTTCTTCCCCAGTTGGACAGTGGCCATTTTTACTAAGGTGAGATTACTAGATCTCCCTTTACTTCCTGGATTTCTGGCACATGTGACTAGGACATGTGACCATGTAGATCATCTCAGGGGAGGAAAATGCCTTTCCCTGAGATCTCGTGAGAATACAGATGAGATTTCCCAGCAATGCTCTGCTGATGACAAGGCAATATCAGGGTGCATTGCTTTTGGCAAACTGAAGTCATTTTGCCCTTTCAAAGCAGGAAGTGAATGCTCTGCAAGTGTAAGTATTTCATAATCACAGCATTTTACACCTCACATGTCTATGTTATTATTACTCATCATACATAGAGGGGTGCATTGGTAGAATTAGATTTTTGGGTGCAAACGGCCGCTTTAACCCTTGCAAAGCGGGAGTAGCCCAACTGCAAGGGCTAATCATTTCTTATTAACAGTGAAGAGACATTATTCTCACCTCTCTGACAGCATTACAGAAATCACTCTGCAGGACTCTCTGCAATGCATGAAGCTTGTGTGGGGGAACCTCGCCACTTCTTTGGAGCTTCTCCAGGAGCTCAATAGCCCTTGAGATATCTATAAAATAAATAAAAACCATGTTATGTCAGACTGTAAACATAGAACAGTGATTCTCTGCAAAGTGTTGGATTAATGGTGATGGTCTTAAAGCCAAACTCTAGGAAAACAGCTAAATACACAGATAAAATACTTATAAGAGAGATGATGGGAGGGTTTTACCCTTCCCTGCTCTACCCAGCCATATCACACTACCAAAAGAATGCCACCGCCTTCTCTGTTCAAGTTAAAGCGGAACAAACACATTTGCCATCACGTCGTTTCTCTGCCAAAAAACTGCCAGCAATGTTTTTTCTTTGTGTATAATGATGTGGGCATTTGGGGAATAGGCAAGACAAATGCTTTACTCCAGTCACCGACACAAAAATGAGCAGTTAACCCTGCAGTGTAGTGGCAGTCCCTCTGCATGGGGAGGTTTATTTTCTTTGGTTGCCCAGGGATAGGCTTTAACCACTTGAAGTCTGAGGTGTTAAACTCCCTTCCCATCCAGGCCATTTTTCAGTATTCTGCGCTGCGGTACTTTGACTGACATTTATTCCGTCATGCAACGCTGTACTGCAATGAGTTTTATACCATTTTTTGGGGACACAAAGAGCTTTCTTTTGGTGGTATTTAATCACCACTAGGGAGGGGGGTTATTTTTTACTATATTAAGGAAAAATTACAGATAATTAAAAAAAAATTCTGTTTCCCCTATATTAAATTCTAAAACATTTATTATTACCCAATTTGTTGGTAAAATATAAAAGACGGGGTCACGTTGGGTAAAAAGGTACCAAACATGTCAAGCCTTAAAAGTGTGCACGCGCGCGAAACCTCATAAAACTACATTACCCAAAATTGGCCATAGGCGACACTTTAAAAGCTTTTACCGCTCATCAGTTTAGTGTTATCAGTGATTGATGGCCCTAAAATGATTGCTATCACTCCGACATTCGCGGCGATATGTAACATGTTTAGCGCAATTGTCGTTTTCGCGCATTAACGCATCTGACGCATAGTTACGTTTATAAACGTGGGGGTGAGGGACTTAAACATTTTGGGGGGGCTAACTTTTTTTTCTATGCAACTTATTTTTTTAAACTTTTATTTTTATTGCTATCACATAGTGGGATAACAATCCCCCTATATAATAGCAAAGGCACACTGACAGGTCCTCTTTATGGAGACATTAGGGGTCTCTAGGACCCCTAATGTCACCTGGGGACCCCAAAAGAAGCTGATGAAGCAGAGATCTGCTTCATCAGCTTCTTCTCTCTGGCTATAGCAGCCAGATGACTAACAGGTGAATGCGGAAGTGATGTATTACACATCACTTCCACATTCAAAGCACAGAGGGAGATCAGCAAGGAGGAAGATGCTGACCTCCCTCCCACCTTACCTCCTGACGCCCTCCCGAGCCGGTCCCGGGCCGCAGATGGGCTAGCGGATCCCGGGATTGAAGGTGAGGGGTCAGGAAGGGGGGCACTCCAGGCGGCGGTTGCGTTATTTGACGGGTCGGATGGGGGGCGGGGCTAGCAAATCACAACATACAACTGATCAGCAGCTATAGAGCCGCTGATCGGTTATATGTGAAACAGCCAAGACGGCTGCAAAGAACGGACACTGTTTTTTCTGCCCGGGCGCGCGCGAGCAGGAAAAAAATGCCGTCTAATGACGGCAACCCGCCCGTGTGAGTGTGTCCGTTTTTTTTCACAACGGGCGGACAGCAAGCGGTTAAAGTAATCTCCAGGCAAACATTAATCCCCATCCTGCATGTTCTTTTTATTTTCCCCCACCTTGTAAAGCAAGTTATACTGACCTATGCCACCAGCGCTGCTTCTGGGTGTGGGGACCACTAATCCAGTGCTGCAGATGTGCCCATGCTGACTGGTCCCCTGCAGTCCCCTCGCACTGTCGTCACTCTTCTGGATCCTGAAATGACCTTGCCACTGGACAGCCAATAGGAAGTGTTCACACTATGCTGGCAGTGACATGAACACCTTACGAAGGACCCGGCTTCATATAAACAATAGAGGACAGAAAAAATGGGGACTTGAGCGTCACATTCATGCCACTTTAGGTAAAAATGGCATTTAAATGTTTTTAAAGAGTATGATCAGTTAGAGTCGGGGGTTAATATTTGCCTGGAGATAGGCGTCAAATGTTGCGGACCATTAAGATCCAATTAAAGTGTACATATTAGGGCAGCAACTAATGATTATTTTCATAAATCGATTAGTTGGCCGATTATTTTTTCTAATAAGCGGATAAAAAAACAAAACATCATCCTTAATTTAAAATGAAATACACAAATGGAGTGTTACAAAATTTACTTCAGAATAAATCTGCATGCACAATTTTTTGCAATTGCACTGCACTGGAATGCACAGCATTGCAGTACCGCGCGTTCCAAGTGCGGCTGACATGTTTGGGGTGCCACTGAAATACACATCCCGTAGCAGAATTAATCAGGCCAAAACAGAACATCACTCTTTTCCCACCTTTTATAATTTTTTTAAAAATAATTGTATTATAAGCACATAGCACATGAACAGCTTCAGCCAGGGAATGCCAGTGGCAAGACTCCACAGACGGCAGCTGAATGTAAATACAGTAGGCAGTGGGGGGTGCAATAGCCATTTTAAATTGCAGTAGCCAAAAGCAGGCTGGCTATTGCACCTGCCCACTGCTTTCAGCAGTGGGCAGGTGCACTTCTCCTCCACTTCCACCGTGGAGGAGAGAGCTAGGAGATCCAACCAACTAATCGATAATGAGAATAGTTGACAACTATTCTCATAAAATCGATCGATTAGTATCGATTAATCAATTTGTTGGTGGCAGCCCTAACTTTTTTTTAGCCTTGGAAAGTTTGTGGGAGCACTAGAACCCCTGCAAAGTTTCGCCTTGTCCTGGTGATTGTTTTCAAGACAGAAAGTAATGAGAAATCCAAAATTTGACACTTTCTACTAGGACAAATCTTCCAAAGAGGACATGTGCTCTGGTGACAGTGAGAACATCTCCTCACTTTGAGGGAAGAGGGACAAAATAATGAATGTTTGCTAGGTAATATAGTTCACATATATGTATTTCAGCTATCACATTTATCTGTTTGGTTACCGTTTTTATTCAAGGGTCCTAGATAGGGATCTTGTTCAAATAAAATACAATCCTCTATTAGGTTCTGTAAATCTTATACAACTTGTGCAAACAAGTGTAAAGCATACATAAGCCCAGGAACAAACAACTGTCATCTCCTGTCATAAAAACAAAATGACATCGGAAACCAGATACAGTACATGGAGCACATGATAACGCGTGCTCGTCCTCAGACAGACAGGCATATATACTTTATACTAGTGAGCACATCCCCATCACTGGAAATGATAAGGTAATATACTTAAAGGAAATTCTGTGTTTGGTTGCTGCAGTTTGTTCCTGTGTAAGAAGATAGATGATAGCCATTACATTTGTGTATTTGTTCCTGGACAGATGTTAGACACTTCAAACCCGCATTGAAAGCCCGAACTAAAACTTCATTATTAAAGCAAAACCAAACAAAAAATAATAAAGAAATAGGGCTGCAGCTAACGATTATTTTTTGGCCTCATTCACACACAACGCAAGCAAAATTGTATATTGCATCTATACGCGTATATACGAGCGTCTATACAATCCCAGAATGCATCACTCGTAATGGAATTTTTAATGTGCTGTACGCAAGGACGCGTAAATATGCAGCAATACGCTGCCCGGACGCATCTCTGTTCCATTCTGTTTTTGCGCATATATATGCGCTACGCAAATATACGGCTCCATAAGCGGCTATGTGTATGGAGCCATTTATTTGCATGTGTTGCATATGGCACAATACGCACGGCAGTGTGAATGAGGCCTTAGGGATGCACTGATATATTGGCCGAAAATGGCACTTTTGGCATAATTCCGAAAGTGCCATTTATCTGCCGATACAGCGGCGCATTCCTGCTTTCTTTCCTCCCCGCTGTTCTGTGTACCAGCGGTGAGGAGAGAAACTGTCACAGGCGGCCGAGTGCTGCGAGAGGAGAGCGCTGTGTGCGGCTGGCGTCTCTCCTCCCACACCACTCAGCCTCCTGTTACATGTCAGGAGAGCGGCGGTGTGGATGAAGACAGCCAGCGCTGTCACAGGAGGCTGAGCTCTCCTCTCACACCGCCCCGCCCAGCCTCCTGTGACAGCGTGTCAGGATGGAGAGAGTACAAACACTCAGTGATCGCTGAGTGTTTGTAAATAATTGAGGACAGAGTATGATTACTATATCCTCAATTATGAATGAATGGGAAGTGATCTACATCACCTCCTGTTCATTCATGATTGTGGTTATAGTAAACACACAATGTCCTCATGTTATGAATGAACAGGAACTCTGAGTATAGAGGATTCCTGTTCCTTTAGAACAGGGGCTGCCTCAGTTCACAAACTTAATTTGTTCCACGATTCTGGTCGCGAACCGAATCAAACTGTGATCAGACCGCGATCTCGACTAGAGGAAGCCACAGCCATGTGTCAGAGTGGGGAAGATAGCTGCGGTTGTGTTCGTCACCCGATGAGGAGTTCACGAACGGAAGCAAAATTTTGACGAACTTCCTGTTCGCGAACAGAAGCGTTTGTGAACAGAGGTAACACTGTATTTTAAACATTTTGAAAAAAACAATTTTTGGTTTCGGACCGAGATTGTTTTTCATTACGGTTTCGTTTTTAACATTTTCATTTCGCTGCACTTCTAAATTTTTTCAGGAGCGATTAGTTGCCGGATTATTTTTATCGATCGGTTGCATAACAAAAAAAATCTCTCAATCTCTCTCACTCAATAGTTGCCAACTATTCCCATAATCGATTATTATCCATTTAATCGATTCCTTGTTGCAGCCCTATAAATAAATAAACCTTAATTTCAAAGATTCCCCCTCACCCCCAGTGTTTTTTGCCACTACCATGTTTCCCCGAAAGTAAGACCTACCCCGAAAATAAGACCTAGTGTCTCTTTTCGTAGAAAAAAAAATATAAGACACTGTCTTATTTTCGGGGAAACACAGTAGATGTCCCACAGCATCATTCAACCTACTAACTCTGAGCCCAGGGCTGCCAAAAGTGATCTGGGTGGCTGTAGTTGCTATTGTTCCCAGTTGCATCCACTTTGTTATAATACCACTAACAGGTGACCGTGGAATATTCAGTAGCAAGGACATTTCACAGATGGACTTATTGCACAGGTGGCAACCTATCACGGTACTATGCTTGAATTCACTGAGCTCCTGAGAGCGACCCATTCTTTAGGTGGCCATATACCTTACAACCATCGCACGACTTTCGTTGTGCGATGGTTGTAAGGTAATTAAAATTTCGTCTGATCTGCCCATCTTGGACCCGCAGATCGTACTTGCGATGATTCCAGTGCTGAGCGGGCAGTGCGCGCTTGTGCACACCGGCTCGTGCGGCATTCGTCTCCGGAGCACGCCACTAACCTGCAGGTTTTCAATTGTGCTCAGAAGACGAATGTCGTGCGACCTTACAGTAGAAGCTGCTCATGCACCTGCCGATTATCATACGATCGCAGGATCACCCCCGATTATCGTACAATAATCGGCGGGCGTATGGGCACCTTTACACAAATGTTTGTAGAAGCGTCTGCATGCCTAGATGCTTGATTTTATACACCTGTGGCCATGGAGGTGATTGGAACATCTTAATCCAATGATTTGGAGGGGTGTCCCAATACTTTTGACAATTTAGGCCCCATTCACACATGAATCGGCCTGCACGTACAGCTCCGTGCGGGGCTGTACCAAGTAGCTGCCGGGAAGGACAGGTGCTGTGTGTGATTAGAACGCAGCCCCCGTCCTTCTCTATGGGGCTACGCGGCCGTACGCCCCCGTACGCTCACCTCATTTGCAGGTCCGTAGGGGTGCGGGTGATCGTATTCATACGCCGCCGGAATAGATCCTGTATGCGTCCCGGCCAGAAAACCTGCACCCCTACGGACCTGCAAATGAGGTGAGCGTGAGGGGCGTACGGCCGCGCAGCCCCTTAGAGAAGGACGGAAGCTGCGTTCTAATCACACGCAGCACCTGTCCTTCCCGGCAGCTACTTGATACGGCCACGCACGGAGCTGTACGTGCAGGCCGATCCATGTGTGAATGGGGCCATAGTGTCTAAAAAAAAAAAAGACGTGGCCATGCTGACCAATGACAGCTCACCAATGCCAGCATTATGATGCTACACAGTCTTCGGGGCTATGCTGTGAAGTTCTGAATTGTGTTGCCCGTTACACTGGTTGAGGAGGTGGAAGGTTGTCATCTAAACAGCTAAGTGCAGAGGCGACTGAGAGGTTGTGGAGGGTGTTAGGTTAGGTGATTTAGGGCTTGCTCAAACCATGTCTGCTGAGCTGCACTTTTCTGCACACCACCGCACATGTATGGCTTGAAAAGGACACACAGAAAACAACTGACTTCCATGTGTCCTGTTCACACCACCAAAAAATAATGTCCAGGGGAAGCTTTAAAAAAAAAAAAAAGACAGGAGTTAGGCTTTAACATTCTGCTTTCTAATATATATATTTTTTTTTGATGAATAAGCCTGTTAATCTTTTCTCAAACCAAATACTGACCTCAGTGTAGACAAAAAAAAATGCTTGCTGCAAGTGTAAAGGCTTTAATAGCTGTGCAGCTCCCACATAGTATCTGTTCACTTAGCAGCCATCTGTTACACCAAGAAAATACTCTGCAAAGCTCCAAATCTTTTTTACAGTTGCATCCACTTTGTTATAATACCACTAACAGGTGACCGTGGAATATTCAGTAGCAAGGACATTTCACAGATGGACTTATTGCACAGGTGGCAACCTATCACGGTACTATGCTTGAATTCACTGAGCTCCTGAGAGCGACCCATTCTTTAGGTGGCCATATACCTTACAACCATCGCACGACTTTCGTTGTGCGATGGTTGTAAGGTAATTAAAATTTCGTCTGATCTGCCCATCTTGGACCCGCAGATCGTACTTGCGATGATTCCAGTGCTGAGCGGGCAGTGCGCGCTTGTGCACACCGGCTCGTGCGGCATTCGTCTCCGGAGCACGCCACTAACCTGCAGGTTTTCAATTGTGCTCAGAAGACGAATGTCGTGCGACCTTACAGTAGAAGCTGCTCATGCACCTGCCGATTATCATACGATCGCAGGATCACCCCCGATTATCGTACAATAATCGGCGGGCGTATGGGCACCTTTACACAAATGTTTGTAGAAGCGTCTGCATGCCTAGATGCTTGATTTTATACACCTGTGGCCATGGAGGTGATTGGAACATCTTAATCCAATGATTTGGAGGGGTGTCCCAATACTTTTGACAATTTAGGCCCCATTCACACATGAATCGGCCTGCACGTACAGCTCCGTGCGGGGCTGTACCAAGTAGCTGCCGGGAAGGACAGGTGCTGTGTGTGATTAGAACGCAGCCCCCGTCCTTCTCTATGGGGCTACGCGGCCGTACGCCCCCGTACGCTCACCTCATTTGCAGGTCCGTAGGGGTGCGGGTGATCGTATTCATACGCCGCCGGAATAGATCCTGTATGCGTCCCGGCCAGAAAACCTGCACCCCTACGGACCTGCAAATGAGGTGAGCGTGAGGGGCGTACGGCCGCGCAGCCCCTTAGAGAAGGACGGAAGCTGCGTTCTAATCACACGCAGCACCTGTCCTTCCCGGCAGCTACTTGATACGGCCACGCACGGAGCTGTACGTGCAGGCCGATCCATGTGTGAATGGGGCCATAGTGTCTAAAAAAAAAAAAGACGTGGCCATGCTGACCAATGACAGCTCACCAATGCCAGCATTATGATGCTACACAGTCTTCGGGGCTATGCTGTGAAGTTCTGAATTGTGTTGCCCGTTACACTGGTTGAGGAGGTGGAAGGTTGTCATCTAAACAGCTAAGTGCAGAGGCGACTGAGAGGTTGTGGAGGGTGTTAGGTTAGGTGATTTAGGGCTTGCTCAAACCATGTCTGCTGAGCTGCACTTTTCTGCACACCACCGCACATGTATGGCTTGAAAAGGACACACAGAAAACAACTGACTTCCATGTGTCCTGTTCACACCACCAAAAAATAATGTCCAGGGGAAGCTTTAAAAAAAAAAAAAAGACAGGAGTTAGGCTTTAACATTCTGCTTTCTAATATATATATTTTTTTTTGATGAATAAGCCTGTTAATCTTTTCTCAAACCAAATACTGACCTCAGTGTAGACAAAAAAAAATGCTTGCTGCAAGTGTAAAGGCTTTAATAGCTGTGCAGCTCCCACATAGTATCTGTTCACTTAGCAGCCATCTGTTACACCAAGAAAATACTCTGCAAAGCTCCAAATCTTTTTTCTCTCCTTGGAGTCTGATGAAATTAACTCAAACTGAATTTAGTGAGTGGGTGGGGATCATGTGCAAAATAGACTGCTCAGAGCTGTGTACAGATATGGTGTCTTAAGGTGCCCATACTGTACACCTTACAATTATCTGCAGATTTTCTGTGGTCAGATGGAAAAAGTGCAACAGATTGGCCAGGGTGGCGATTACTCCATCCACACAGTTAAGTGTAGATGGAGGAATCTGTTGCACCTTTTCCATCTGACCACAGAAAATCTGCAGATAATTGTAAGGTGTATGGCCAGCTTTAGAAGAAAACCCCATATTACAAAGTGTAAATAATGAATTCTTGCAAATCTCGTAACATCACTAATCTGAAAAACCAAAGTATTGTTCCACAGGAGCAGTGATGACATCAGAACAGATACTGGGATTGATGTGTAACGTATGTACATAAAGACTTTTCAGAAACTGATAACAGTCATCTGCAAGAGATTAACAGCGGGAACCGAATCAAACTTTGTTTGTTGGTAGTTATAGAGTCTAATCTCTCCCTTCCCTGGATACGGTCACCCATGTCCCTTTCATGCCTGGACTCAGTCAGCCCTGTCTCCTACATTCATCCCTGGACTCTGTGACCCCCACATTCCCTGGACTCAGCCAGCCCTTTTCCCTTTATCAACCCTGTCCCCCTCATCTTTGAACCCAGTCCCCCCATCATTGGATTTGGTCAGCCCTGTTTCCTCCATTCTAGGACTCTGTGAACCCTCTCCCCTCCATCCCTGAACTCAGTTACCCTTGTCCCCCACCTTCTCGGGACTCGGTCATCACTATTCTCTCCCATCCCTGGACTTGGTCCACCTACTACCATACAATTCTTGGGTTCAGTCTCACCTGTTCCTCTCCTTCCCTTGAATAAATCACCCCTGTGTCCACACTTTTCCAGAATCAGTCACTCCTCCATGGGATCAATCACCACTGTCCTTCTCCTTCCCTGGGTGCAGTTACCCCTGTTCCCATATTTCCATGAGCTAATCTGATATTTACAAGAAATCACCTAGACATATGCCATAAACAATATCTGAGATTGTGGAGATCATATAATGTTTTAAAGAAGGGCTAGACAAAACCCTGTCATCATGGCAACTGGAAAACATTCCCTGGTGACCAGGACATTCTATCCATGTGCTCTTCCATTCCGACCCCACCGTTGGCCAAGCAATGTGCGGCACTGCCAGAAAATCGGACCTGGATTCATTATTGCTCTGTGTCATGTGACATGTCTAAGACAACTGTATACACGTCTGCTGTAGAGAGGAGTGAGATGGAATAGCTTACAAGACTTGTATTTATGCCGCCTTTTCCAGTCCTAGATGAGAAGAGCCATGGAGAAATCTGTGCACCGAATTGAATATTAACTGTCCATATGTAAGCTTAGTGGTGGGTGTAGAGATCCTGTAAACGTCCAGGTTACCCAGCCTGTGATCTCCCAGGCTATTCTACAACATCTTGCTCATCTATGCCTTGATACTATTTCCTTGGTTTGTAGTAACTAAAGTACATATAAAAGCTCCTGTGCAACAGTCTAAAAAAATTCCCAAATTAAATACTACATAATACACAAGCCTTCCTTGAGTCAGCCAAGGCCTCCTTCATTTGTGTTGCATACACTCCCCCTCCCAGATGCTGAAGCTTACAATGGAAGGGTTACAGGAACAGAAGCAGGGCTGCCGATTTAGAGAGCACTGGGCTGGACTAGGTGTGGCCAACTACTGGATGACAGGCTACAGGCGTGTGAATCAGCAGTGCCAAAACTGATAGCCACGCCCCCTGTAACATTGCCTCATCCCAATGTAGCACAAGCAGACACAGCCTACAGGAGGGTGGCAAAGCTGCTCTAAATTCAGGAGCAGTGCAGCATCCTTGTCCCCTCATGCAGGAAGAATCACGAGCTCCATATAACTAGAAGGATCCGCAGGTATTTAAGAGACTTTAAAGGGGACTAAAAGAAAACTTTTTGTGAAGTTTCAATTAAGAGGTGCAGCACAAATACATTTCTGATGGGAGGCCATAGTTCTACTGTAATTGTATCCCCCACCAACCCCTACGTGGACTTGGTCCCTCTTGTACCCTCCATTCCTGGACTCGATCACTCCTGTCCCCCACCAACCCCTGCGTGGACTCGGTCCCTCTTGTACCTTCCATTCCTGGACTCGATCACTCCTGTCCCCCACAAACCCCTGCGTGGACTCGGTCCCTCTTGTACCCTCCATTCCTGGACTCGATCACTCCTGTCCCCCACTAACCCCTGCGTGGACTCGGTCCCTTTTGTACCCTCCATTCCTGGACTTGGTCGCTCCTGTACCCCACCAACCCCCTGCCTGGACTCAGCCACTGCTGTACCCCACCAACCCCTGTGTGGACTCGGTCCCTCTTGTACCCTCCATTCCTGGACTCGATCACTCCTGTCCCCCACTAACCCCTGCGTGGACTCGGTCCCTTTTGTACCCTCCATTCCTGGACTTGGTCGCTCCTGTACCCCACCAACCCCCTGCCTGGACTCAGCCACTCCTGTCCCCCACCAACCCCTGCGTGGACTTGGTCCCTCTTGTACCCTCCATTCCTTGACTCGATCACTCCTGTACCCAACCAACCCCTGCCTGGACTCGGTCCCTCTTGTACCCCTCCATTCGTGGACTCGGTCACTCTGTCCCCAACCAAGCCCTGTACTCGGTCACTCTTGTACCCCTCCATTCGTGGACTCGGTCACTCTGTCCCCAACCAAGCCCTGTACTCGGTCACTCCTGTTCCTCCATTCCTGGATTCTGTCCCCCTCCATCTCTGTCCCCTCTCATCCCTGTCCCCTCCTTCCCGGAACTCGGACACCCATCCTCGGTGTCAGTACCGTCTGTTCCCTGCACTTTACTACATCGGAGGAGCTCGCACAGATCTCGAGATTAACTGACATCAGACAGTCAGTTGATGCATAGGTGACAGCTCACCTCTCTCCAGCCGTACAGGTTCCCCGGACGCCGCCATCTTGTCTCCAGGCCTAGCCGGAAGTCGGGGAGCGGATGTGACGTGCAGTGCAGAACTCAGCGTACCGTGGTTACCATGGTGACTATCTGTCTGTGTGAACGGACATGCTGTGAGTGGTGGAGACTGGAGATGGAGAATCTGAGGTCCGGTGGAGGAGACTTTTACGGAGCCATCAGGCTGGTTATGCTGGGACTTGTAGTTCTACCATCAGACACCCAGAACATACCATCACTATAATGGTTTGTCTGGGGTCCTTTCTATTTTCCCTGACTTCCTGTTCCAGCAATGAGGTGAGCCAATGGCCAACTAGACAGGAAAACATAGGTAATGATAATAAACCGTTCCCTGTTTGAATGGAAATACATGTGTTTTATTATACTGTGAGGGGGATTTACTAATGAAAAGCAGAGAAATCCTGGAGGAGCTGTGCATGGCAACAAATCAGCTTCCGGCTTTCATTTTCAAAGCTTTACTGAACAAGCTGAAAAGAGAAGCTGATTGGTTACTATGCTCCAGACAGCAGCGTCACCAGGACGGGTGTCCCCCAGTACACACATCATAACGTATACCTGTGACCTACGTAATGATGGTGATAGACGCCAGCAAACAGAGGCAGGGATAAGGTATGCCACCAGGGACCCCCTATTTTGTGCAGCTGTCAGTCATTTCAGTGTCACCCTATGTGGGCTGCACCTCCCTTGTGAAGCCACTGGCTCCAGAGGCACGTTCAGTTGCTCAGCCGCTGCGAGTGCTGAGTTAGCAAACCGCCGCTGAATGCTGTGCTTCAGATCAGCGCTCAGGACTGCGAACTTAGCACTTGCAGCAGAAAGGAATGTGGATGCAGAGCGCTGAGTGTGATGGAGAAGGTGGGGAGGTGGGGGACAGAGCACCGGCGGCCATTTTAAATGTGGGCTTACCTGGCAGCGTTATGCAGCTGAAGTGTTCAGTGAAGCTGCTGCAGCAAACTGAAACTGAAGTGCTGCGAAACAGCTACTCGGCGCTTGGCTAAGGAACTGAACTCACCTCAGATTCTGTCTGCTCCAGTCTTAGTAAATTTGCTTTCTGTGTCCAGACAGGAAGTGAGGGGGAAATCTTCACAATGGGGACACAGACTAAAATAAGAACCCTGACAGGGTCCTTTCTCGAGCTGTCAAAACCTTCAAATTTGTGTAAACGTGATCCTTCCAATCTCCTAGTGGTAGTCAGGTCCACTGTATGTTAATGCGCTTAAAGATCTCTGGGCAAAAGTGTTCTTAACCCTTGCAGTAGGGCTACCCCTGCGCTGGAAAGGTTAACTGCTCGTTCATGTCTGGGTGGTAAAAAAAAAAGAAAAAGTTATACTCACCTGAACCGGCTGCTGGAGTGTTCCTAAGTGTCCTGATGTCTATACCTTAGACCGGGACCTTAGACCGCTTCAGCCTAGAGGGGGAGAGGCTCCAGTGACTGGTCTAAGAGCAAGCCGGCCCTAGGATCAGGTGAGGAACATCACGGCCAACTTCGCCCAGTTGTTATTTATTGGCCGGGACCTGCTAGAAGACTCCAGCAGGTGGTGGCCAATAGGAAACAGTTGGGTGGAGCTAGCTGTCACTGCTAGCTCGGCCTAATTGTTTTTTTTGTTGTTTTTTAATCTGCCGACACAGGCGGGGATTGAAAAGGACACAGACCACTGCAGCCAGCATCGGCGGAGAGCTGAAGAGCGGCAGCTGCAACTAATCGAAAAGCAACTAATCGATGATGAGAATCGTTGCCAACGATTATAATCGATTTAATCAATTAGTTGTTGCAGCCCTAATTATTTGGGACTTTCACTTGTGCTGGGAGCAATAAAGATCACAGGCCAGATAAGTAGATCTGTGGAATGTGGAAGGCCTGGCAGATGACTAAATGAAGGAATGCATTTGCTCTAACTGGGGGACAAGAGAATGCTATTTTTAATATTCAGACTCGCACCCCAGTATCGTCACATCCCCAAGCGAGAGGCCACCACGCAATGCATCAAGAATCCATCCAAGCACCTTTGTGTGTTTATTAGGACCATTTCTATGTTGATAGATTCATTTCTCATGAGATTGTTTGATGAACCAAACCCGGATTGTAACCATTTATTAGCTATTAATTAACGAGCTAAGAATAAAGTTTCATTTAAGAACGTTCTTTTGTATTATTATTATACAGGATTTATATAGCGCTAACAGTTTGCGCAGCGCTTTACAATATAGGGAAGACATTACAATCACAATACAATTCAAGACAAGATGGTAAGGAGGGCTCTGCCTGTGAGGGCTTACAATCTAATCTTTTCCATTCTTCCGCACCCAAAACGACACACAAATAACTGGTCTAGACAGTATGGGAGACAGCTCATCAAGCACCTGATTCCAAAAAATGGACACTATGACAACTCTATAAAACATGGAGAAAGTCTGCATTCAACTGAGAGCAATGAAGACAGTTGGATTTGGGAGATCAACCTATTTTATATAGACTCAGCAGAAATAGGTATGCGAATGATACCCAACTGGATCATTCTATTGTTAACTGCTGGCGAGAGCCAATCAGGGCCATCTTTAATATTAACTGGGCCCTGGGCAAGAATTTGCCCAGACCCTCGTATCTACCTACATCACCTTCGCCTGAAAAGAAATTAAAAAATAAAAACAATGTATATATTTATTTAGTTCAATGCAATGGACTCAGGACTCTGAAAGGCAATAGTAGTGATGGTGGTCAGCTGCACAGAAACCTGGCACACAGGTCTATTCTCTGAGCACAGCATACTCAATGAATTGACAAAATAATGGAAACCCTCATTACACCCAGCACTGATGTTGCTCTCTACGCCTGGCACAGTCGTGCTGCACACCACCCATCCACAGCTAGCAACATCCCCCCTTCACCAGGCTAGGCCCCCCCTTTCCATCCCCAGCATTATCATCATGCTCTGCCAGCCAGGTGCTCCATTCTCTGGAACTGCAGACAATGAGCAGAGATGAGTGCAGCTTCGGCCGCTCCCAGCACTCACTGATAAGCGGCGGCTCTTTCCTCATCTGGCTACTGGGCTCCCCCTCTCTACCTGCTGTGGCCGTGCATCTCAGGTGCTCACTTTGCACCCTGCAGATCCAGCAGCCACCACCTGCCAATCACCAGCACTGGCTGTCAACATGCCGGATGCAGTCCCCCCCTGCCACCAGCAGTGCCACTGCTCTCCTGCCTACTGCTCCGAGCAAAAGGGACAGCTGCTGTGGGCCCCTGTAAATGATGCGGTCTAGGGCAGTTGCCCCTTTTGCCCTGCGGTAAGGATGGCCCTGGAGCACAGATGTGGGAGCATTGGTTTGGAAAGCACTGTAATGGCAGTAGTCTCTAGAAGTTTCATGTAACCCTTGTATAATCATCGCCTGCAGCCTCCAACCACTTCTATGGCATCTCTTCAGTCTCTGACAATGTTCTGTACCAATACATTTACAGAATATAATGTAAAACCTTTGGACAATATCAGGGGTCACACTTAAAGCCCCCTTTATGTAGTAAGTTGACCTCTGCAACGCTAAGGGCTTCCAGGAAGCATCAAGGGTATCGGAGACCTTGAAAACCAGTGTAGACAATGGAAGAATTATGGATACACTCTTTATATTTAAAGCCCAACTCTCCCCTTCCCCTGCATTTATAAAAATGTGTATGTCTACAGTGTCTTCGGCTGGGTCTAATGATGTCAAAGATCCTCTTCACCATCTTCTTTCGGTGGATCCTAAATATTCCTCCTGTGAGTCTAGGGCAGGAGTGGAGCCTTGACACCCCAGACTCGCAGCACAAGGGATCATTCACCCTGGAAGAAGACCGGCACCACATTGCTGGATTGGTAAGTCTGGCTCGGGGACAATGCCGGAGAACCAGCAAGTACCGCATCCATACCTGATTTTTTTTAACCACTTCCAGGGGATCCACCATTTTTACTTTTGCTTGAACGGGCATTTGACTTTCTATTAAGGCCTGTGATGGGAAACCCTTTATGTCATTATATGGAGCAGACCAACGGATGGGGTTATGTTTGTGAATATGTTTGGCATGCATAAACATTTTTGGCACAATAAAGTCTGTCCATATTTTACTGGCATAGAATTATAGCTTGCTCCTTCGAAATATGCAGCACAGGTTTTCCATTGTGCAATGCACCAGGAACAACATACACAGTGACAACATGCCATTAAATCATCATATATATATATGTTCTGTTCCTGACAGGGAGCTCTGTAATGTATCTTGGCTCAGCTATAGGACGCAGCCTACACGCAAACAGTTCCTAGCAGAAGGAGAGATGGGCGGTGCTGATTCAATGTCATGCAGCTTACATCGTTCAAGAAATATTATTAACAAATGCTCATTAGACAAACAGGAACAACAGGAGACAGTTGTGTATAGGAGAACTGCCAGTCCATACAAATAATACAGAAGCAAGCCAGTTTCATTTATGACTACTCAGAAGATTAAAAGCAGAGCAGGAATTGTAAATGTATTGTTACATCTTGGAATATTTGTGCTCTTGGGACTTTAGTCGCCTTCCCCAAAATTTCCAGCAAGTGGTTCAAATTAAAGGAAACTTTCAATTTTGTTAAAGAAGATCTATGAGGTGAGTGATTTTCACTCATCCTCATAGTTCGAGCCGATGTGTGACAATGAAACTGTGACATGTCGGCTCAATAGATCGAGAAGTGAGCGAACACATACCGTCGCTCGCTCACTTCTCGATCATGTCCCTGCAGAGAGCCGTGACTGTCACTCACGGCTCCCTGCAGGGATTCCCCCCCTCTCCGATCCTCCACCGCTGACTGGCGGAACGGATGGGGAGGGGGCGGGTACAGCTAGCTCTGCCTCTAGATAGGCAGAACCAGCTGTCAATCACGCAGCTGGGTGGATCTCGACAGTAATGTCTCGGCTGCGGCGGTCACAGTATACCGCGAGCTATACTGAGCTTTGGGTCACGGGAGGACGCTAGTTTGTGTCCTCCCGTGACCCTTAGGAGAACTATGGGGACAAACACTTACCCCATAGTTCTCCTTCAAGTGAAAAACAAGTTGTATGGATTGCAGAGATTTTAGCAAACTTCATTGGAAATTCCTCTCTGCAGGTGTTCTAAGGATATTATACAGTTTGTGAGTTTCCCACTGTTGAGTTTATTCAGACATTAAAGTAAACCTGTCATAAAAGATTCCACATCCACCCCCGCCCCATGTGCCTACTGCCTGCACCGGAATGTTGCCATAATGTTGTCCTCAGTGCCATGTAATAGTGCCGGGGCATAGTTATTGCTCACTGAAGCCCCAAGTGCTGCTTCCTCAGGGGGCATGTCCAGTTCCCTCCCCATACCCAAAAATTAGGGATGCACCGATACTAGTAGCTAGGGTGGCATGTCATTACCTGCCACCCGGCCTCCTGATTACCCAGGAAGCCAGCTCCATGCCAGCGGAAGCACCAATATCGGTACTCGGTATCAGCAAAATAGCAGTACGCGTACCCGATACAGATTAACCGGTATTGAAGCATCTCTACCAGAAATATCAACATTTTTACTGAATGGTGGCTGAAATCAGACCAGCGGGGAGTGGCACTTTACCTAAATATAGGCAATTAAGGGTATCTAGTACAGAGTGAAGTGATGAGTTAACAACAGGTTTTCGGTAACACAACCTCGCCAAGATATTGCTCAAAAGCTGCCCCTTTAAAAGAAAAAGAGTACGGCCCCATTCACCAGATCCATTAGCACCATTTTTCAACGGAAGCTAACGCAAGGACATCTGAAAATGAATGGGTGTGAATAGGAGCAACTCACACCAGTCTGTTGCATTGTGTTACACTTCCCTCTGCTGAAAAAAATGTAGAGCAGGCTCTCCTTTTTTTCAGCTATACGCAGCAGACTGTTTAGTGAAAAGATAACGCATGTCAATGGAAGGCAGAACCTTATATAGCTTAGTGTAAAAATCAAACCTCCCCCCTCCCCCCCCGAAAAAGAAAGACACAACAGATGTCAGCGGACTATGCAAACTCAAGTCAACGTATCTCCGTTGACTCGCATTTGTGGCTCCAATTCTGGTGTGAGTGCACCCTAAATACTCACCTCTTCTGCTGCCCGTTACTTTAAACCCAACTCCATTGAAGAGAACTCATCCAAGTCTGTTTAAAAAACAGTACTTCTGGGAGCTATTGCCTGCTATATACTGAGAGTGCCGCAGCTGGGGCAGATCCAAATAATACTGTTGAGATCCACCCAGCCAGCTGATTAATGGTGGTCTCTACCTATCTAGAGGCAGAGCCAGCTGTGCCCGCCCCCTCCCCGGTCCGTTCCTCCAGTCAGCGCTGGAAGGACCGGAGAGAGAAGGGGGGAATCCCTGCGGGGAGCCATGACTGATGGTCACTGCTCTCTGCAGGGAGATGATCGAGAAGTGAACGAGCAACGGTATGTGTTTGCTCACTTCCCGAGCTATTGGCATTTCTTTACATCAATTGAAGTATTTATAGCCAAGAAACTATTAAGGTGACACCTACAGGCCAAAATCAGGTATTGTACAGAATAGCAGAGCATTTCCTGGTTCTGTATGTAGACCTAATTTAGCTTAAAAGGAAATGTAACACAAAGCCAACTGTAAAAATAATAATAATAATATAACCCTTTTAAAAAATTAATGTTGCCATGCTCCAACTGCCTGGTACCAGTGTGTAGACACATAAAGTGACACTAAACTCAGAAGTTAAATAATAAAATACATTCAAGTACCCTAACTTATTTGTGTATCATTCAGCTGTAGATCCTCAAAGCTTCTCTGAATTTGTGCTGACACTGTCCTTCCTTCTGGAGGGTGGCTACTTTTCTTCCCCATGTTCCCTGTGTTTGTAAAGTAGCCACTTCTCCAAGCTCACTTCAGTGATGGACTACAATCTCACGTTTAGTTTACTAATTTGTGTTGAGATTGTAGTCCATCACAGGAGTGAGCTTATAGCGGTGGCTACTTTACAACACACACAGGGACCATGGGGAACAAAAGTAGCCGCCCTCCAGAAGGAAAGACAGTGTCCGCGCCAATTCAGAGATGATTGGAGGATCTACAGCCTTGTGATACCATGAATAGTTAAGGTACTTACATGCATTTTTAAGATTTAACTTCTGAGTTTGGCGTCACTTTAGGGTTTCCTGTAGAATGTTTATTAGAGTACACAACAGGACAGTCTAGACTCTGTCCACCATTCCAATTCCATTTAAGAATCCATGTTAAAACTGCAACAGTCCAATCTCAGGTCTGCTCTTAGAAAAAGAAGCAGAAAAAGTACAATGGGAAGTGCAATAAACTAAGTCTCCAAAGTTGCAATTGATGGAAAGTGTATAAAAGATATCTAAGGAGCCAATAATTTACAATTTGGTGATATACATGTCCGAACACTCAGAGGCAAAATGCTCTCAGTGCTGATGCAATGGAAACATGGGTCTTGCAGTTCAAATGTGTCAGGAACAGCTACAAATCTAAATATAAATGGAAGAGAAGAGCACATGGATCTCGTATCTCCGTTGACTCGCATTTGTGGCTCCAATTCTGGTGTGAGTGCACCCTAAATACTCACCTCTTCTGCTGCCCGTTACTTTAAACCCAACTCCATTGAAGAGAACTCATCCAAGTCTGTTTAAAAAACAGTACTTCATAGAGGTGGGTTAAAATGCACTCACAAATGTAGGTTTGAATGCTAGCTTTGTCATTGGCTTACTGCATGTGGAAATTCTGGTTATCGTGGCCAGTGGCGGGTCTCACAACTGGAAAGTTCAGAAGGGCTGGGACCGACCAAAGAGCTGTACGTTCGCAGCATCCCTGCTGCTGAATGGATGATGGAATATCTTTACACTTCCAGGTCGGCAAGCCATTCCGGTGGCAATGTGGTATGGGGCATACCACTTGGTCATACCTTGACAAATGCATATGCCCCAAAGTGCACAGTAGAACAGCTAATCTGATGTTCTGCTACAGCTATATGAGTTCTGAATTATTTCTTGCCATCCTTGCTGCTGTAATTGAAGTTAGTATCACTTAATACACTATTCCCCTGAAGATTTTCATAAGGCAGATCACGCAACAGCCTGGTTGATAAAATCTAAAGATCGTGTCCTTTGTCTGTAAGACTTCATAAAAGAACATACGATAAGTGATTATCAGCTGCTGAGCAGCATCATGAAACAAATAAGCCTGTTCAATACAGAGACAAGAATAACACTGGATAAGCCTAGTAGTCTTCAAACTGACCTACAAACAAGCTGTTCAAAGAGATTCTGAGAAACAAAGCCAGCGTTTAGTGTTTTGCTGCAGAAAGTAAAATATAATGTAAGGAGCGTACAGGATGCATGGGGGTTATAAATATATTTACACCTCTTCGAACTCCTGATTTCTGCCAGATTAGCGATCCAAGAAAGGATTGGGACTTATTAAAACAGGGCGAGGCTAGTTTGTAGTAGCGTTAGATTTAAAAGGCTTAGATGTCAGTCAGGACTTTAGTATGTCACTGAAAGAAGCTGCAAACCGTTCCCTAACCTAATCTCTTTACAGTCGGCATAAGAAAAATAGATAGAGCTGAAAGTGACACTAAACTCAGGAGTTAAATCTTAAAAATACTTTCAAGTACCTTAACTATAACAAAAATGTATCTTATTTGTGCATCACCTGGCTGTAGATCCCCAAATCATCTCTGAATTGGTGCTGACACTGTCCTTCCTTCTGGCGGGTTGCTACTTTTGTCCCCCATGGTCTTTGAGTGTGTTGTAAAGTAGGCACCGCTCCAAGCTCGCTCTTGTGATTGACTAAAATCTCATGTTCAGTTTTTTAATTTGTATTGAGACTGCAGTCCATCACTAGAGCGAGCTTGGAGCGGTGGCTACTTTACAACACACACATAGGGACCATGTGGAATAAAAGTAGCCACCCTCCAGAAGGAAGGACAGCACTCACCTCCTCTTAAAGCATTGCCCCCTTGCTGGCCAAAACCCTGCAAAATTTTCCGGGCAAAGGAGCAGAAACAAAGTGACGCCTTGCTGGGTCGGCTAAGGGTGCGATGCTGTAGGCGCAGGTAATTGTTTTATCTGCTCCCTTTGTGATACTTCAGTCATTGTAGAGAAAAGGGAATCCACACTCCCAGATACAAGTCAATATTAATATTTATTAATTAATCTGGTGCAAGTGGCATAGTCATCTAATCCTCTGCCCTCTAACATGTTTCATTCAACAATTAACTTAATCATAGACCTGAGTGAGCTCATTGTTGAGTGAAAGGCGTTAGAGGTGGGGGTTCGGGTGACTTTGCCACTTTTATTAGATGGATTAATATATATTTATATCAGCTCTTATCTTGGAATGTGGCATTCTTTTTCTCTACACTGACTGCATACTGAACAGAGGAAGGACTGCTTGGAGAGCCAGCACCTGCATCTAGGTGTATAAAGGTATGGAATCAGCAGAGCATTTGAATTTCATAGCGATCCTGTCAGTAGTGAGTTGCTAGCGGTTGCAATGCTTTACTGGCTCCAATGCAATAAATAAATGCACAATTTTTTCTTTTATGGAGAAGTATGCAATTTTTGTTTCTTCAAAAAGTGGACTTTTCCTTTAAAGGATAGCTATGGGGTCAGTGTTTTTACCTATAGTTCTCCTAAGGGTCACGGGAGGACACAAACCAGCGTCCTCCCGGGACTCAAAGCTCAGTATACCGCAAGCTACAGCTTGCGATATACTGAGACCGCCGAGATCCACCCAGCTGCGTGATTGACAGCTGGCTCTTCCTATCTAGAGGCAGATCCAGCTGTACCCGCCCCCTCCCCCATCCGTTCCGCCATCAGCACTGGAGGATCGGACAGGGGAGGGGGGAATCCCTGCAGGGAGCCGTGAGTGACTGTCACGGCTCTCTGCAGGGAGATGATCGAGAAGTGAGCGACGGTATGTGTTCGCTCACTTCCCGATCTATTAAGCCGATGTGTGACAGTTTCATTGTCACACGTTGGCTCGAACTATGAGGCTTGAGTGATTTTCTTTTGAGTGAACTTCTAAGTTACTGACCTGAAGAAAGCATGTAGCAAATGACAGTTTAATTTCCTTAATTCTAGTCTTGTTTTCCGGCTTACTGAGCGTATTGAAGCCAAAGGATCAGCATAACAACAACAAGGCCGCTGTCATTTACAGAAGTAATGATCAGCAATGGCAGCTCACATATTTTCTTTAACAGGATTCCTTAAAAAAACAATGTTCATGGAGTCTTGCTTTTGCAACGCTGCAGTTTGGCCGGAACTGAACAGTGTCCCCTAGTGGCCAAATTAGCCCAATTCAGAAGCCTTGAGAGAAGTTTTCAATTTAATAATGACCTTTTCAATGGGCTCTTTCATTTTCATATGTCATATTTTAATACAGCGGTGGAAACAATGGCCAGACCGACTAGCCGCTTTCAGTACATTTAATAATTAGTTCCCGAGGGACCGGGTTAAGTTTGCGAACAGGAAGATGTCAGAGCAAAACAAGGCTAATAGGAGAATTTTGGGTGGATTGTTTGAAAACATGATTTTATGAAACGCACATTGGTGTAAAAAAAAAAAAAGTTGCTATGTAACAAACAGTGCTGATACATCCCAATTACCAAGTTTAGGCGACAAACTGAGGAGCTCCACTAATTAGAGAGAAAGCCATTTTACTTTAACATATCCAAACATAAGCAGCAGTTTATTTCTTTTTCATGTTTCCAGGCAGAGCCAATAATTGCTAAAATATCAGGAAAATACATATTTAACTCCTTCAGGAATACAGATGTTTTTCATTGTTCAGCATTGAGCCAGTTTGAACATTTGTTGCTTTTAAAGCGGAAGTAAAGTAAAAATATAAAAAATTGCTGGAAGGTAGGGATTTTTGGCAGAAGAGACATGCAAAGTCTCTTCTGCTAAAACAATTCTTTCTCTCTCCCTCAGCGATTTATTATTCTCTGTGAACGCTGTACATTGCATGCGCCCTGCAGTGTACACTCTCTCTCTATGATGCCATCTCTATCTCTATGATGCCATGAATGGGCTGGGTGCCGGGTGGCTGGCTTGCGCACAGGAGTTACATTATTAATATACAGGATTTATATAGCGCCAACAGTTTGTGCAGCGCTTTACAATATAGGGAAGACATTACAATCACAATACAATTCAAGACATCATCATGGCCACCCGATGGCTAAAGAGGACTTGTTGGCAGCAGAGATGGCGGCAGGCTGGGACAGCGCTGAGGGCCAAAGATTGGTCCGACATAGCTGGAGAAGGGCACACTTGTAAGAAAAGTGTGCCTAATGTGCAAGTCTGCTATGCACATTAGGGCAAAAAGTTAAAAAAAATACAAAGTGGTTTACCTCCACTTTAATTCTGATTGATCTGATTTTGAGGGTTTTATCTAAAAATGTAGGGCCTTATATGAGTGGTAAAATGGTAAAAATATCGGTGTGTTTTATTGGGGATACATAGAGAAAGGCAAGAAAAAAAAATACAAATACATGTGTAGCACTACTCCTTCCTGGGTGATACGAATTAACCCCCAAGGTGGTCTAGCAGGCATACATCTTTAAAAGCCCAGTCTGTAGCTCCAGGGTGCATCCATTTTTAAGGCGAGATCCTTGGCATGTAGTGGGTTAAATAGGTCACTTTAGTAGTTTTCTTAAGTGAAGCCAAAGCATTTAATTTTAGTTTTGGATAGAGTAAGGGAGGATTATAACCTTGCCAGCTTTTTTGTCACCTGTGCCCCTCCGCTTCCTCTTCAATAGCTACAGCAGAACATGTGGGCAAATCCTTCCAAAATGATGGCAATCCCCATTGGAGGTTTTCCCATCTATTCCTGTTCTAGTGACAACCCATTATTTGGGCACGCTGCCCAAGCAACATTTTCCTAAGCTAGATGACGAGCCCCCTGTTTGTGATTCAGCATGAATGCCTTGAAGTTTATCCGTGTCCTGACTGTTTGTTGTCCCTGGAAATCCTCCTTGTCTTCAGTCTGCCCCTATCCTTTGGACATTCCCTTGAATTCCCAGTCTTCAGTCTCTGCCTATCCATTGGATTTTCCCTGGAAGTCCTAGTCATCTGTCTGTCCCTGACCTTTGTTTGGTCTGTTGTAAGTGTATCTGCGACCGGTCCAGAACTCTGGCTTTGACCACCATTCTTGGCTGTTTGTTGAGTTGGGTGAACCTAGGGATTGTGACCTGGGGTCAGCAGGCAGCCACGTCCATCTCCACCAGGGCCGGCCTTAGGGGTGTGCGAGCAGTGCGGCCGCACAGGGCGCCATGGCAACAAGGGCGCAGTGCGGCCGTCACAGCTCGTCCTGTGGGCGGCTTCTCTCCCCCTCACCGCTGGCCATCCAATATGACAGCGCTCCCTCGTCATCTGGTGAACATCGGCTGGCCCTTAGATTGCACATCCTGGGGGACCCCATGCCACCTACCTAGCATTGCAGCACCCTGCCTAGTACCCTGACCTACCACCCTATTCTGTCTTCCACTGCCTCATTCAGTTCCCCTGCTCTGTTCTCTGCTTGTACTCCAGCTCTGGGAGTTTTTAGCCTACACTGCTTGCACCCTTTCTCTAGGTGTTCCTGCCAGTGTAGTAGATAGGGTCCACTTACCTGATTCCAGTTTATCCCCAATGAGCCCCCATCCGTGGCATGGGATTTTCTTTCACTTTCAGTGATAACTGTCTCCAGGACAAATAGATGGTGAATCTCCCTAATGGGGACCCAGACAGCAATAAAAAACCTGACAGGTGTCCTATTCCTTCTTCATTCTATCCAAAAAAAGTTTGACTTCAGTTGCACTTTAACTCTGTTCTGCTGCATGAATAGCCTTACTTCAAAGTCTATTGTGCTGCTGACATTCTTTTCACCATTTATTGCCCTTAGATGAATTGGGCAAATGTTGAACTAGGCCATTATAACACCTGTTCATCCTGAAGCAGATCTCTCTGTTTCAGGTAGAGTAGAGAAAAGCTTTGATTTTCTGGTCTTGATTTCTGTTATAGATGAGGTTTGGGAGGGG